>NW_025783481.1:0-30066 GCF_021130785.1 Homalodisca vitripennis
CTTTGTATAGATTGGAAGACAGTGAAGGAGTTTAGCAAAATTGTATGGTAGCATTCGGTTGTAACTCACCTCCTCTAAAAGGCAGTATTGTATTCTGATTTATTTTGGAAAATATCTATTACCAAATGGTTCAAAGGCCCGCTTGTATCTAGACAATCGAGGGACAATGATGAGCGATATGTTCAGGACCAATACCCAAATCACATTAGAGAATGGTGTGGAGGGAAAATATCTGGCTGGTTACAATTGGTTTTAGCCCTGCTCACCAGTCATAAGTCTTTACGTCTGGCAAGCGCCTTTTACTTTAGTTCTAGAGAATAAGGGAAAAGCACATTAGAAAATGTTGCCTGACGATATGGCGATATAACAAATAATAACTTAAGTATTTTTAAAGGGATTACTGGATTGACTGAGAAATCAAAAAAAAAAATCCTAAAGATTAACGATTAAAAATTATTATAACTTTTATTCTATTGTTATAGTCTCACACCAGATACAAGTTATGGAATCATTCACACCACCAATCTTCATAACTGTTTATTCTTATCCGCCTAAGTTTATTTTGGAAACGGATTGTCCGTTGTAATTATTACGTATTGTTCTTAATAGTTCAGAAATACGAGAATTCTTAGTAAATAAATATACAATTTAACTCTTTTAATACTACAAAACAACATGAACCAACGTGATTTACCGTAAACCAAACTTTGAATTGAATATAATTTAGGTTTGATAATTACTTTACGTTTTGCTTAGTTTTACAATGTTACATAACAAAACTTTTGGTCCTTTTATAATGTTGCCTTTTCATCACATTTTAATTAAATCCCTCGACTCCCAAAGTTATTAACAGTTTTAATTTGTAGTAACATTTTTCAACGAAACTAATTATTTGTAAATGATTGTTGTATTCCCGTTTGTAAAATAAAAATAAACAATACTAAATAAACAATGTCGATTTGGTCACAATGGTCCTAGTTTTACTAGTGTGGTCTAGCTATTAATCCACAATCCCAAGTTACGGTTTGTAGGCTACTTAGTTGGCCTTTATTTTTGGCTATCCAATCGGCTCAATGGTTTCTAGTTTTTATTCTTATTACAAATACGCAAAAAATGGAAGCATTTTTTTAAACCACATTGCATCACCGTTTTCCAAAACAGTTCTTTTATGATATTATTTGATACATTTAGTATTGTCAGAATAATCTGTATTTTATCAAAATAAGGTTAAATTATTTCACCACGTCATTCCATTGTATTTCATAAGTTTTCAATGCAGCATCCCCCACTAAAGCTACAAATGTCAGTCAATTATTCCTTATCAGAAGTTTCCAATTCCAACCTCATTCCTCACTGGTAAATGGAGCATACTTTAAATGTTAAAAAATTTATTTGTGTGTTTCCCAATAGAAATTTCCTTATGAAACCATGTATATTTTATTTTAATCTGTACATACTATTTTTAATCGGCATGTCAATTAATTTAAACCAACTAGCATATACGACATAATAGTACGGATTATGCTTTCTGATGTACCTAGAATTCCTCTCTGTGACACCCGGTGCCAGACAACTGTTGCCAGGATTTATGTATTGGGAGTATGACTCATCCTTCTCTAACGATCTATTTGCAATATAAAAATATCAGTAGTTGTACCGTGAGCAAATATACGTACTTTACCACAGTCGGACTTATCATACAAACAGGACAAGTAATATGACCCCTTAGCCAACGTCTTAGCGAAATATTCCACACCGGCCTCGGGTTGCCATTAGGGCTATTTTGGTGTTGCCATAAATCATTAGAGCAGCCTCCACACAAGTAGTCGGATGAAGTTATCTGGAGTATTCACCAATCACTTTAAATACACCCCGCGCGCTTGAATACAAAACCACTGTTTTCCATTTTTTTACGCAGCTCTATATTGTTAAAATGCCTCATCCCACCATCAAAAAATCTATTTACAATAATAAAAATGTCATCTAGTTGGTTGCCGTAACGTAGATAAAACATACACATTTGACTTCATTTCATCTGTTTTTTCAGCGGACATTTCCCATTTCAATACAGTCGAGTATATGCTCGTTAGCCAAGTCATAGCCAGAATTAAGCGAAGGTCACAGCAATCATATGTATGGCAAACACACAGCCTCAGATTTGTCATCCCACGACTATTTCGGCGCGAACTTGCCTTTATTAATAGTAAATATATATGTTACTAGGTGCTCACCGAACTGAGTTGTATTTGTTTTTGTTTCCCAATGTCAGTATTCCTTTTTTTTTCATTGTTCCATACCTTTTTTAGTTCATATTAAGTAAATTTCAAAAAATTGGTATAACATAGTAATATTAAATTAGTTTATCATCAACCGTCGAAATGATAAAACAGAGTTCGGGGTTTTATTACTAAATGATTTTAAATTTAAAAAATTATAGTTACCAATAAACACTAATTTCAAGGTCTACTTCTTAATTTATACGTAATACTGCAATCATTCATTATATACACCACTGTTTTATATTAGCCAACAAGTTATTTGAATTACGTAAAAATGTACTCGTATTATGATATCTTAACCACATTCTTATTCTTGTGAATTGGGTTTTAACACATGGGTTTTGTTAAAACTTTATATTTTATATATACAAAATAGTTGTTTTGTAACTTCACTTCCACTTCCTCCTCGATATAAACTACAAGTTACATGTAAAATGAAATTGGAACAGGGTGTAAGGAACACAATTTCTCTAGATAGGAGTTATATATATTTGCTATGGTATACATTACGCAAATATGTCAATTTTGTCTATAGCAATAACATCTCGTGATCGAGTTATTATAAAATATTGTTTATTATAAATGTATTGTGTGTTTTCAGATATCTACGGTTCGTGAAGAATTCCAGGCATGTGGAAGCACGTTCAATAATTTTGTACAGCGTCATACTAACAGTACACAGGGCTTGAGTTGCAGAGTGCCAAGTGTATAATTGTACTCGGCGCTAGGCGGTCTGTGTTTTATACCTTCATTTATAATGTTGGGCTGGAGACGTTCATATCACATTTTCTCTAATACATAAGAAAAAAATATATGTTTTTAAAAAGGAAGAGTGGTAGATTAAAAGAAAATTATAGAATGGCTGCATACAAAGCGAGAGTTAAAGTTTTATATTTTGATCATAAAACTCAAAATTATTTTATGTATGTGGATCGATAGTTTAAATAACATTAAGAATCTATTTATTTAGAAGAGATATGAGCACGTGTCACGTATGACGATCACCGAGGGCTATATGCTCAAAACTTTTAATTCTGAAGCTTCCTTCCTAACAGCCCTCCCTTTATATAGAAATGTAAGTTATACATGCATAATTTCAAGGTCTATTAGGTAAGCCCATTTTTGTAGATTAACGTGGTTCGGTACAGGATGGACACGATATACAGGGATTTGAGAGACACATAAAAAAAATAAAGGTGTGTCCATTCCCTCGAGTCGCTAAACGCTTAGTTTATTTTATATAAATGGAGGATTTTCACCTAATGGTGTTCCTTGTTTATTTCCTTGCAACGTCAAAGACCAACTTTTGTATAACCATAAATAATCGTGCAAGGTTAGACTAATTAGCCTTGAGTGCCCAGACGATGACAGGGACAAGCCAAACATGTTTGACTGGACTCAATATTTCCTAGACATGGATTGACCAAGTCGTACATAATAAGTTATAAAAATTATAATCAATATTAGAGTAATTGTAAGTAATAATTGTTGAGCAGATAAGCAAAACTAGGAAATAAAAGATCAATGCTCAAAAAAACAAACTATCCGTTAAAAAAAAAAAAAAAAAAAAAACAACTCTGGTATATAATATATTCTAATACAGTATCAAAGTAATCAACAATAACATGAAAAGTATAAACATATAATTAGGCCAGGTTTATTTATTTAATAAAACGTAATATTACTACCCTAAAAATAAATACTTGGTGCAGGAGTTCGCCCACACCATGTTCCGCCGTAACACGCCTTTGGTGGACGGATCAATGAAATATATGATTGACATATTTCCGCAGTCAAAATCATACGGGTTTTAAAACTTTTATTTATTACATAGTTACTTACTTACTCCCCATGGACCATGGACTACCCTAGGTGGTAATTTGGCCCCGCCAAACCTAGCTGCCTCCATCTCTCCCTGTCCTTCCACCCAATCCCCCTGACCCGCTCACTCAATTTCCCACGTCAAATGTCCTTCTACCACCTGGTCCTTCCAGCGATTTTTTGGGATCTACCTCGAGGTCTTCTTCCTAACTGGGTTTTGCTGTTTTCTCAAAACCTCTTTAATCAATTTTATCATCACTCCCTCATCAGCCATCCACATGGCCCTGCCCAACCGAAGTCTCTTTGCCTCTTTGCTTCTCCTACAAACGTCTGGAGATTTTGAAACAACTTCTCTCTCTGATTTCTTGGTTGTGGGTCCTGATTTTCCTGCCATCCATCTCCATTCTCTAATAGGTCCTCGAAAAATTTTCCTACAAAAATTTTTATTCTCGAATGGTAACCAATCTCATTTTCTTGCCTGTTCTACTCTATAATCCATGTCTCTGCATCCATTAGAGGAAGATAACTGGGGTCTTTATAACAGTTCTTATTATTATAATATCTTAATTTTTGTTTTGTAAGACAGTAATTTTGATTTTAAAATATTATTTAATGCGTAACATGCATTTTACAAACATTTGATACATAAAAAAACAAAAACAAAATAGGTCATTGCGGTAAGCGTTAGGGTAGTGATAGGACTTCAACGACGTTCCAGCACAATAAGTACATAATTATTAATTGAAACATGTTAATAACTTACTTATTGTCTCATGAAGAAATTAAGTAAATGTACAAGATGAAATCTTCTATCAAGATACCTTTACCACATGATAAATTCAGGATTTTACTGATCAATACATTGGAGATTCATATCAAGATTACTTATATAAATATAATTAAAAGGTCTACAAACCAAGTCATACATAAAAATGATGTTAGATGTGTTGGGATTGAATAAGATATTTATTGTGTTTAGTATGTCACCCGTAAAACAATATTTTTATGTTGTACACTGGGTGTTGTTTAAAGACATTAAATTAATTTTGTTATTTTCTCTTTGTCATCATAGACAGCCAATAAGGCAATTTGTAAAAAAAGTTAGCTAACGCTTCATCCCAAATCCCATTGGTTGTGACATGCATCAATCAGCGTATTCAGTGGTTCACTCAGAAATGAATGGAAGCTTGATGCACAATTTTAAAGCCTATACGGTTCAGTTAATTTTTGAGGATCAGTGCAAGTACTGACATAAAATCGTTTTCAACTGGGGGACTGACTCGGTACAGTGCGAAGGTCGGATGGTACCGCATAATAAAAAACTAAGGTCACGTGATTTTAACTTGCGCAATCTCTAATTCAGATCCAAAGACGGATCATCTATATACCGCTCAGGCCATCGGCACTTACCAAAATTATCTGGGGCCTATGGACATCACATCGGGAACACCCATCCCGGCACCTTCACGTACTCCGTATAGCAAACTGTTTGGAAAGATTAAACCATGTTATGATGTATTCATATTAAAACGAATTTGATTACATCTAAATAAATATCAAACTTTAGCACAGTCTCAAAAACGCTGAAAGAAAGTAGTCGTACCAAAAAAGTTTGTAAGGAGTGGGTGTCAATCTACCAGGATCCAAAACTGATGTCTGCCAGAGGTGAAAGACCATACTCTGCTAAAAGTTGGAGCACAAACAAAGAGGTCAGAAACATCCAAATATTTTGGATTAATTTAAATTTGGCCAGATAAACTAGGACGATAAGTTAGTATTCTGATTTGTTGAAATGAATAATTAAATAAATAAATAAATTATAAATATTTATTTATTTAATTTTCATTCATCGTTTACAAATAAAATGAAAAACTTTGGACAGTCCACTAACCAAAAAAATCAAGTAGCTGGTCAAGTGTAATACAGCAATAAACAACTACACAATAATAAACAGTTTATAGCTTGCTCTCACAAAAAAAACTAAAAAGGTCAACAGGACTGCTGATATATAAAAATTATTGTATTCTGTGGCTATTATGGTATTATTATATTTTACCCGTTAGTTAGGCCCAAGTGAAAATGCTTGATAATACAATAATTAGTTATTATTGTGATAAAATGTTGTGTGTGAAAGTAAAATAAAAATATTCAACCTCTACGATAATTTCCACCTAGACAAACTCCCTTGAATAAACAAACAAATACATAAACAAACAGTTTAAATAACCCTTAGAGGACTTATAATAATTTAAACTTGTAATTTGGGCAATTTCGTCAATTAGGTTCCAAGGAAGTGACGGCTGGAGATATAAATATGTAATTGTTCTTACCCATACCACTTATGAGTTATGACTTTATGGAATTACCAGATTTTTATGAGTAGTTACCGAGAATAGTTTAATTTTATGTCAACATTATACTTAATAAGCTACAGGGATAAGTTATAATGGAGTCTTACAGTTCATGTAAAGAATTTAACGAAGGCATTTGGTTGTAAAAAATAATTTGTAAAAATAATATTATTTTAAAATTGTAAACGAAATAACCAAACTGTAAGAATAATAAATGAAGAGATAAACACCCTTACCATTGAGACTAACATTATGTTTGATTAATTTAAGTTGCATATCCTTTATAGTCATGTTCCCCTTTCTAATCAACACGGGCCCAAAAGATGCTCAGGGTCTAAACTTATTTCCGTTCATAAAAATCTCCGAGAGCTATATTCAATTTCTCTCAAAGAGATGTTTATCATTACCCAGAAAACCCTTTCATAAAGAAATCTAAGAGAGATTGCCCAAAAATATCTTCAACATTTATGTGCAAAAATACTTAATACTACATAGTATAATAGTTTACTATGTAACGAAAATGACCACAAAAAACATGGAGGAATAAGTAATACTTTACTTTATATGGTATTATACATGCATCTAAACTAATTGTTTAATTCTTGCATAGTAAATATAAATTTCACTCAAGTTTAGAGTTGTTTTTCTGGGAATGGATTTATCCCCAAACTCTTCTAGCCTAGGTTTACTACAGAGTAATAAAATTACTTTAAGTTTGAAAATGGCAGTGAAAACTAGCATTAATTTTGGAGGATTCCTAATAGTTTTGCGAGGACTACTTGCAAATACATTCGTAAGAAAGTCAGATTCTGTATAAGGTTATCTGTGAAGATCACGTTTAGTTATTAATTAAGATGGAGAAAAAAACATGTAGGCCTTACTAGCTTTGATATGTTTTTTTAGAAATCCCGTAAAATAAAATATTAAAAACACCGGGTCTGTTGCTGAAAATTATCATGGAGTTATTTGATATTTGTCAAGTAAGGTAATAATCAAGTTTATGTACAACTGTAGAGTAAACTATCATAAAACATTTTTTTTTTTGCTTGGAACTATTGTCTATGTGAAGAATGAACCAATTGGCATTTACACAGATGATAATTAAGAATTAATCTCTGCAGGAATCGGATTTACAGTTTTGCTTGTTACCTTTAACTCCTATGCTATAGATGGGGTTACACTACTAACACTGGTCTACGTACAAGGCATACTAAGCAATTGTCGCTCTTTTTCTCGCTTAACAACTTAATTCTCCAACTTAACCAGATATCTCAAAAATTAATATTATAGTATTTATAAAGAAAACTCTTACATTAACCTGTGCCTTTATGCGTTTTGAACAAAAATGAAAATATTTAATTTTATTCAGCAAAATGAAGACCAACTACACCTATAAAGGGTTTTAAATGGTCTTAAAAAATCCTCACAATGACTATACAGGGTGTCCGCAAAAACACATTAGTATTAAATACATGTTCAGAGGTATAGTCACATCAAGATGAGGTCAGCTAAATAACACTGATAACATGTTTAGGTTATCGAACCATTTACTATTTTCGAGCCCCGTTACTTTGCAGTTTTTCTAGTATTTAATTTAGCATAATTCTAGCTGAATGGCACAAACCTTAATAGCAACATGAATATATAGTAAACTTGAATGAATTCAGATATTCACGTGAAAAGGTTTTTATAACAAAAAGATTAATTAAGCCTCCTATGGGTATGAAAAAAACTAAAACATAATATTTAAAAACCCCTGATAATATTGAAAATTCCATACAATGTTGCTTTGATAATTGTGGTGTTAATGACATTAAAATCCACATAAAATTGATTTATCAGACATAATATAAACAAAAATTCAAATAGATTCTCACTCAGCAATTTACCTTCTGTAAATTATCGCAGAGTCTATCCATAATTATCGCATCTTATATATTGATGTACTAACGTATCGTCAGACAAGTGTAAATTTACACGTAATACTAAACTGGTTTAAAAGATTCGAATTAGGAAATTAATGTAATTTAAATATTATATAGCACCGCCATCAGGCACACACATTCAATTA
The DNA here is from genome assembly GCF_021130785.1 of Homalodisca vitripennis. Lineage (NCBI taxonomy): Eukaryota > Metazoa > Arthropoda > Insecta > Hemiptera > Cicadellidae > Homalodisca > Homalodisca vitripennis. The sequence continues at coordinate 8,523 of NW_025783481.1, forward strand.
TGCTTTGTAAGTCTATAAATTCCGGGTTAAAAACATCATCATTTCTTTCGGGGTTGTCAAACAATTATTAATTCTGTTTCATGTTCATTTTGGTCTCATTAAGAGCAATGAAAATGATGAAGGATACATTGACCCTATACAACATTTAAATCTTCCTTAAAACTTTCCTCTATGGGCAAATTCTGGCTATGGGATTTGGTAGAAAATTCTCTGATGGTACAAAAAATGTAAATATTTCATACATTTTATTGATGTCCCAAAAGTTAAGCTTATATAGGTTAAAATCAATAAATTAAAAAAATCATAAACTTAAAACGGGTGATTGTGTTTGTAACGGAATCAATTTCCCTTTGGAGCTGGCTGTTCTGGTATTGTGCTTGGCGTACCACAAAAATACCCTTAAAGTGACTTGTAATATGTCAACTTTATACTTCTCTTTGCTGCGATATGTCTTTCTAACTTTCTTTCGGACCCGTTTCCACGAATTGTTAATACAAAATTTCATAAGTTGGCTTTAAGTATAGGAGGTTTTTAGGGTTTAGATTTCTTTTTCTGTACAGGCCTACTAGAAACAATAGAAAGTAGCCCATCCTGATACTTTTTGCAAATACTGTGATTAACATAAACATATTAGAAGATTAGTTATTTAGTTAATAAATCGAAATGGAGCATCTCCATTTTTAAAGTTAGTCTTTCTGAGTGGAAGAAAATCTACAGGTGTATGGATATTTCAAAAGGTACATTTCTTGTGTACTGATCACCAATTTACTTACTAAACTATAGAAGACTGGGACTATCATATCACATCAAACTAACCCGAAAATACAGATGGCCATGATTGCTTCAAAAAGTTGTGACGTTTTCACTTAATCTAGTAAACAACCAAACACCAAACTGAATACTTTTACAATGAATTGTTAATTACAATTCAGTAATAATTAAACAAAAACAAACTTACTCCTTCTTTAGGGAAGATTTTAACAAATTTAATACCTGCTAAACCATAAAAACAATGTTAACACATGGTTTAATCCTAAAAGAGTGATCTGGGTTATATGGAAATACAAGAAAGGGTTTTTTGTACCGGTTGGATGGTCATAAGTAAAAGGTACAAACTACTTTAATAAGGGAAAGGAAACAGGTATATCACTACGAAAACTTTAACACAATGAAACATGTTTGTGTTAATAATATTATATATACACAAATATTTTATAATTTGTTGTACTTGATAACTTTCCTCATTTGTAAAAAAGAAAGTTATTTACATAAACCATCTCAATTAAAAATATTTTTAAAAAAAGCTTTTATTTGGAATTTAGAAGGAAGCCCTCGGAAAAGTAACAGTTTAACTTTATATTTATTTAGTTTTTTTAATAGCACAATTCTTACATTAGATGGCACAACATGTCGTTCTCCAGTTACATTACAACCTCACTGAATCCGATATCAAAGTTTTATCTGTTTCGGCAATGTAATCTTCCCCTCAGTTCTCTCCCTCTTCAAGTAATCGATCCAATAGCGTTATATGTGTACTGAAAAACTTGGACACTGAACTCGATGTTAATTTCCATAGCCTATCTATAAGCTGCAACCATTTTCACTATTTTTTTCACAATGGCCCTAATATTTGTTTTAGCTTGAAATTCAGGTCTCTATAATATAAAAGTATATTTTGTAGACTTTTAATTTTATTGCCTTACAGCTATTGGGTGTAATTCGGCAAAGAGGCGGATAAAATTATTGTTTAGGTGGAGTTTTCAATTTCGCGGCGTGGACTTCGTTTCCATTTACATTTTTGAAATCAGATTCAAATAATTATCGTCTGCGTTCAATGTAGTAAGGCACTTGGTAGATCGTGGGTTTAGCCATTAGTTTGTGCTTTCTGTCATGTGAAAACCGTTTTGTAAGTAAAAGTTGGTTGGATCTAGCAAACGGGAATGCGGCAAGGATATAACAGTGCTCTTTCTACAGGATTTATGGCTAGAATGCTGGAAAAGTATTGTTTCTTTAAACTAGGGGCAGAAATGGCGGCAAGGGTTGGCAGAGGTTTAATTTTCAGTGGGAATAATTTGGCCAAGTAAGTTGATTGTTTCCATTTCCAGTTCATTCTTGGAATCACTCCGAAATAAATTACGTAATCTAGAATTCTATCCGCATTTGGAACCCACAAGTGAGTTAGTCAGATACCTGTTGCTTTGAATTCTGACGACGGCATTTCCTGTGATGCAGCGTCCCCCAGGAGGAATAAGACGGTAGCCTGCGATCGCGAAATTGTAAATTCCTAGTTTTTGATCTGGGTTTGATTCCTTCGGCCCGTTGTTTCTTTTCAAACGTGTGGCGCTTTAAGGATTTAAAAGCTCAATACTATTCTCCAGCAGGCTGTAGAGATTTGTGTGTAGTATGGCTGGGCGTAGGCACATCATATATAATACCATTCATTTAAGATTAACTCATAGCAAACATTGTGTACTGAGCTGGAGGTGACGTTGTGGCCATACCAAAATCTAGGCAATGACCTATCTCTTTAATCGAACGAACATAATTCCAGATATCCAGGACTTGACGTACGTGACAGGGTTCAGATTTTCAGGATACTCGCTCTGCACTAATAGGGAAGGTGAACTGGAGCCTCAAACTCAAACATTCAGTATTCAGATTGTTTATCCAATCCTTTTTCACCCCTATAGTTGCACTGTAGAAAACTTTTGTTGCTATCACACTGCTTAAATTAATTATTTTCAATATCTCCTCTTACGAGATCATTTTTGGTCCAAATATTCTGTAAAAAAAAATTTATCAACCTCCAATGTCGAAAACCAGCTGACTGATTGATTTTCTTTTGGGTTTTAGTTAGAAACACATTCAAGTAGTAATCACAATTGTTAACATTAGTCTAATGGAATTAGTTATTTTTTGAGTCTGGTTAAGGAAACCATTTTCAGTAGTGTCTAATAATTAGTATTTTGGTAGACACATTTAGAGACCGTTATAGGGTGTTTAACTTTTATACGATTAAGACTAAAATTAGGAGAAAACTTTTAGTTTGCTTTATTTCCACAGGCCTATTACGTAAATGAAAACAAATAACCACATTAAATTGTTCCATATTTTAACACAAACATATTGGTCGTTGGGGAATGTTAAAATAATACAATTCACTAAATTAAAACACCCCAATACTTTATGGCGAAAGGTGATAATTAATTATTTTTGGTGATTTATAGTAAAATAACTGTTTCCAGACCTATTTTGTAGAATTGGTTCATAAGTTCTATGACTTATGCTTGTATAAATAAGTCTTCCTATGTTTAAGAACTAAGCAATACATTTTTCTCAAATACTTTCACTTACTGCATAATAGCTTCTCAGGGAGAAAACAATAGCTCTTATGAAATCATGTTGGAAAGGTCAAGCAACATATGTAGGTACCTGGTAACCTAGCCTATGTTTTTATTTATTACCCTTGGAAGTCAATATCTTAGGTTTAAACTGAAACTGAAATGACATTAAAAACGAATTCCAAAAATACTGTATCACAGGTTGGAAGTTTTAATGATTGATTTAAACAATAAACAACATATGATGTTCCTGAGGCAATATCTTAAGTCGTTTGTTGTCCTCTTTTGTTGTAACGGCTACGGTCATTCTTGAAGTTTTTTTTGAATTGTTATTAACAAAAAATAAGTTTTTATGAGATAACGGATTACGCGAAAGTATTTCTGGTAACGTAGCTAAGGTAGGAAGGGAAGAATTCTCTTTGTCTGGAATCTGACGCTGATACAGACTTGAATCCTGGAGTCTTTAGAAGAGATCCAAAACAATCTGTGACGAAGAGGTTTAAAATAACCTCCTTACATCGTTTCGACATCATAGACATGTAAATTACAAAATATAGCTTAATCCACGTGAAAGGGTGAACAATTGAGTGCACTTTTAGTTTTAGTTCAGACTCGATCTCTAAGCACGTTGAAGCAACCGAGTTTTCTACCTATACATGGCTCTGGTGGGAAGGGTTAATTAAATATGAATATAAAGTTCAGCTCTTTTTCACCTTCCTTAGGAGCCATACTTAACATGCATACTATATCTAATCGGAGGCCAAGAACTCCCTATTTTAAAAATGTTGACTGAACCCTACCTCTGTGTTTTCGAAAATCCATTGTAGAATTAACTCACAATGGAGTTTTGAAACAGGAGGCCATTACCAATTTTGTTATTGTTTATTAGTTGTTTATATAGTAATAATTAATGATCTAAAATGTGTTTCTTGAATTCCCAGTGGTGTTTGTTATGTAGGGTAACGTCACGTCGGTTGCGAATGATCAGCTGTTACATGTAATTGTAGTAAAGAGCACAAGTCGCACTAGATTTACACTAATACTCTTTTATTTCAACTTTAATTTCATTACTAAAATTTGAATATTATAAGATGCTAGAGTTGATGACGAGGATCTAAATTATAGACCGTTGATAATATTGTTCCATGTCAAATACTTACACGTATTAGGATAACGTATTTATAAGGCGCGATTAAGAATAATCAGAGGAATAAAGTAATTTTAAATGAAATGTAATTCAATATTTCAAATCTTAATTTATAATTTTTTTATATAAATTAACGTTGTTTCATCAATACATTTTATTTATTACTCGGAGTTTACAGTTCAAATATACTACTTTTTTAGTTACAATCCAAGCCCTTTTTAATTTTTAAATTCAATGATGAGATGTTACCATTATTACCATTTTAAAATAATTCCCAAACGCTGTTCTGAGTTTAAATTTTACAAAGAAATAAACTTCCAATCATATGACAAAATGTTCTCGACAGTAGGGCAGTTGACTCAAAAGGTAAATAACCTGAAATCCATTTTGAGTCGGCAACTAAGTTCGTTTTACCAGCGAGACTCGTTGCTAACACCTGTAAAAAGTAAGAAGCAATGCAATATCTAACTGTATTTTATAACTGCCAACTTATGTTTTGCAGGCGTCATAGTGAGCGATCGTAAGTAAAGTATATATGATGTACGGAAAGCGACATATATTTTAGTAAAAAACGTATACTTTAATGTTAAACATAATACTACTACTGTGTATACCCTATATTTCCCTGTATCCCCATCACAATACTATGCAAAAGGGGCTTTGAGAAAAATTTCCGTTTTCGCTAACAGCACTATGACGCCGTGGTATTAAGTTTATTACGTCTTTAGTATAAATTTTGTGAATATTTATATTGATGTTGAAGCACGTTTAATTCAAATATATAACTAACCTTGAAAAGATCTGTTATATTTACAAAACCAATCCTTACCCTATCTTTTAAGTCTTTCAATAGTCTATGCTAAATGGCTGATAATGGATGATACATGACAGACGCAAGTGAATTTTTCCAGCTCCTCGGGTGTTAGGCTTAGCTAACGCTCAGCCAACAACAACAAAAACTGAGTTATGATTGCCTACAAACTCTGGTTTGCTTTGGTCTTAGAATCTCCATTAGCCCAATTAACTGTTCATAATTTAAACGTACTTATTTTTTAGCAAAATGTGACATAAACTGAAATTATTATAGATGCTCCTAAAATATATCCAAAACTGATATGTAGTCTATTGAAACTTTCTTTAAAAAATAGATCTTTATAAGGTTAAATTCATAAAATCGCAGATATATACTGAAAATTCGTTTTGAAAATGAGCTCTCTTTATCAGTTCCATAACTAGTCAAGTTCAAATTATCTCAGAACCTTCTATTTACTAAAATAACATGTTAACTATAATATTGGAATACTATTGAAGTAATTATTTTAGAGGCACCAATATTCAAAACACTGTAAAGAACTAATTACCTAATTTTTTATTGGATATAATTGAAAAATCTCTGAAATTTAATTGGAATTAAATAACATTTATCTTTTAAAACGGTAATGGATTTTTCTTTTCAATTATTTTATTTAATGGTTTTAAGATAGAACACATTCTGTGAAACATTTTTATCTTACCTCTTAAATAGAGTAATCTTTCAATTACGAAAAAGGACAAAAAAGCAAAGTACTTAAATTGTAATTTTAGTGTGTGATAAAATTAAATATTTAAATATAAATTTCCGTTTGAAGTGAGATAGGAGCGGATAATTTTATTTCAGCGATGTATGTAGATAATTGAAGTTTCAAAACAGCCACACAATAACTTATTATCTAAGTTTAAAACTAATAGCTATGAAATTTGTAAATCTTTTTATTAAATTTGAATAATAAGAAAAATGAAATAAATTATAATTATTATGGCACTTTATAAATGTAGAAGTGTATCGGAGTCCATCTGATAGCAGATTAGGTTATATTTCAGTGAATTACCTTGAGTTCTTGAGTATATATGCTCCGTAACCGTAAACCATCCTGAATATCCAGCCATTCAGTAAGCTAGCGGAAATGTCCTATTACAACTTCAGCTTCAGTTTTGCACTTTAGGTTCTTAAACTTAATGCACCAGGAGAACAAAAAAAAAGAACTATTACATTTTGCATTTTTTTATTTTCATATACTAACAATTTAATTATCCCAGCTTTTAGGTTAATATACAAGCAGTTTCAAAGAGTTACATATTGCAAACACATTTCTTCGCGCATTCATTTCTAAGTATAGTAGAATGAGCTGACCAAATAACGATCAGTTCGGTTAGGAGGAACACTCAATCCAACTTTATTAGGGTCAGATTAAATTAAAAACAAACATCGGAATACCGTCTCCCTTCAAACTCATTCAGTCGGTTCAGATCGCCTATACCCCAACTGCCCATTAATTAACAACTCTCCTTTTTAAACCAATTAGGCCAACTTGTTATTTCTCCTCTCTTGATTTTTATTCGTAAACTTTTTCCCAGCTCCTAATGAATTCATCGGTTCGAAAAAGGCTTTGGTAATTTACTTATGAAATTACAAGCAAGGAATTGTTAATTGGGGAGTGATGCACAACGATTGTTGGACAAACAGGGAGGGGGCCCGCTCCTTCACAACATCCACCCCGCAGCGCCTGTCCCCCATGGCAAACCGTTAAGGCAGGGACGCTAACCGTCAATGGCCGAAAAATCACCATATTGGCGATCGGAATGGCTTCTCTTCGAGGGTGGTGTTTTGATTTTTTTAAGGAAGCAAAATTTCTTTGAGAATCCTCACACCCCCTCTGGAGAGTAAATAAGTTACAGCAGGATGGCGGTGGGGAGTCTTGAAGTATATTAAAATCCATTGATTAAAAACATAATTCCCCTTTTTATGTTTGGCATTCAATTCTTAGAAAATAAAGCAATCTTGATTGCAAGAGGGGATTATGGTTATATTTTCACAGTTCTTTGTCTCTATCCTTAATTAAATTTTACTTACTCATTATACAAATATAATACCTAATGTTCAGTACGGAAACGCTTATATTTTTTTCTGTAAACTGAAAACACAGAGTTAGTATTACACTGGAATAGCTTATTTTAGTACTTAATTTTTCAGAAATAGAATATTAAAATTAAGAAAAACTAAGCAACTTAATAGACTGGTATCGGTCTCACCGATTCTAAACATCAAGTATCGGAGGTATCAACAATCTTACAAACCTACATCAAACAAAGTAATTTCATAATATTTTTTAATATGCCATGTGATAAAATGTCATACGCTGAGTACAATGAGTTTGTTTACTTTGCGATTTTATCGTTACGATCTTGATTATCCATAGGAGAATTGTAAAAATGTTATTACTTTAATTTTAACTTAAATTTTGACCTTTTAAGCCCCAAAATAAATTCATTTCTTAACAGAAACGCATGTATCAAGTTTTTTCCACCAAAGTCTATAGGGACCTTTCTATAAAGTGCACGGACATAAAAGGACTCGATTTTAAAACAGACTTTTCCGGATCCTTAACTAATCGTAAGATATTACTATGGTAAAAAATATACCGTATGAACAAATAATTTAAATTTGGACTCCCTATCCGTTATAACGAGTAATCTTCGATATGCAATTTATATAATTATAGAAATTATTTCAGCAATACAATTACATTATTAAAATATATTACCTATACTACATTATAAAAAACATAAAAATATATTCGTTATCTGAAAGAAAAAGAAGTATTGTATATTATATTTTCAATAAATATCCCAATAGTATTGTTTCTAGGAGGTTTTCTTATTCATAATTTACAGATTTCAAGCTAGAAACATAATAATGTACAATTATAGTAAATTTTGGCAAGGATGGACGTTGTAAGAGTTTACTCAAATGTGTGGACATGCGCTTGCGCGTTTATTTATGCAATAATGACAAAAATAAATCTCTATCCTCTTCTAAGCCAAGGCCCACCCTTGGCATGTTAGTCATGTGGTGGTGCGATGATCAGTAGAAGCGGACGATCTCCCTGTAGCCGTCATCTTCGTCTGTGGGGTTGACGGCTAGGGCCGGACCCTTGGGCAGTTGGACTCGGAGGCGGACAAGCGACCAAAAAGGGACAAGCGACAAAATTTTTTCTATTGGAAAACACCAAGTACAAATCAGACGGCAGAATGGCGGTGGGGGCGTGGTTTACGCAACCTCCCCCCTCCAAAGTAATAGAAGCAAAGAGTAGTATCAGGCGCACAGAGGTTGGCAAGAGAATTGGATGATGCTTCCCTCACAGCTGCTTAGGGAGAGGGCGATGAGAGAGGGCGATATGACGTAACAGTGTCTGAAAATGTCAGTAATGAACGTCTCAAGTATCAGGAGAGTAGAGAACAACAATAACATTGGGGCAGAGTGACCATCGCTATCCTGGCATTGCTCCCTACGTTGAAGTCGTTGAGAGCCCACCGTAATCACGACGGTGTATTAGATAAGACAATGAAATTGCAGCCGCATTTTAGTTATCTCTTTACACATAAGTTTGTTGTACTTCTTGGTTACATATTACATCATATTTTTGCAGTTTAAAAACTGCATTTATCTATTACCCGCCCAATTCTTTTAGTAGCCTATAGACTGCTTTTCTAAAGAAGATCGGTTTTGTGTTTTAAAATTTTAAGTCTCTCTCTAAAACATTATTTTTGAAATATACAATCTCCAAAAAAAAAATATTTGTGTTTGCCCGCCACTTCTGTTCCGTCAGAAAGACTGTTCTCAATTGCGGAACAAGTAGTAGTAAATGATCGGAGAAAACCGATTAAAGCCAAAAAACATTAAACAACATATTATTTTTACATTCAAACTTGGAGTGAAACTTTCCATTTGTGTGTTTTCACACATTAATTTAACTTATTTTGTGCTGGTTTTTTGAACCTAAACTTTAGTTTTTCTTTGTTGCTTTCCCAAGTAGTATTAACACAAAAATTTATGTGTTTTTATTACTTTTAATCAATACTACTGTTTCATATTCTAGTTTGTTAAAATATTTTAATATTCACTGAATTTATGCCTTTATTATTAATTTCCTTTAAAATGTAAGAATAAAAATTGTGTGTAATAATCCTGAAGTTTGTTCTAACATTTGTTTACCCCGTTAAACATTATTACTTAACAGTAAATAAGTAATAAATAAAACATATCTGGTCAAATAAAACAATTCCAACATTTTACTAACGAATAAAATACATTGAATATTAATTTTACTAATAATTTCAATATTTCATGAATTGGCAATTATTATTATCTTAAGTGCAATGCTATATAAGGTTAATTTTTAAATAACAAATACGTAATTTTCTATATCTAAAACAACAAAATTAATACAATGTTTTTAAATTTAATGATAATATTTTTCTTACTCATCAATCATAAGTGTTATTTATTCGTTCAGCCTCACATTTACAAACAGCTGAATGAATAAACAGGTCCACATACTTCCCCCAAAGAAAGAATAATAATTTGAGCGAATAAAACTAAACGCAAACGGCCGCAACCCGTAACAGTTTATTCAAAACATTTATTCACCCAAATTATTCGAATAATTTTAAAATAATCGATTAATTGTATGGCAAAAACTATCAAATAACGAATAAACTTTTTTATTCGAATAAACCCATCACTAGTTGTGAGTCATTTGTTAGACTGGACCACGTGTGGCAGGTGGGCCGAGATAGCGAGCTTCCTGCGCTGAAATGGTCCCGACAGTTATACGACGTGGGCCTACAGTCCGTTTACCCTTATACGTGGCCCTTGCGCGGTTTCGCCCGGCCAGCTGACGAAATTAAGTAAACCCTTCCCAATGTGTGGAACCATCCCTCGGAAGAGATAGGCGAGTTGCAGTAGCGTAGCCAGAAATTTCGTTCGGGGGGGGGGGGGTCCGAAACCGGGGGATCCGGGGGACGTTTTTGTGTGTTATTTGCCAATGAATTCACTGGTAAAAGGTAAATACCAAAAAATATGTAACTTTTGTAACTACGCCTTATAGAAAGTGGAAAGATGTAATAGACAAATTAAACTCTCACAGCAAACTCTGAGTACCACAAAATTCTCTTGTACAGCTACAGAAACTTTACGAAGTTAGATTCTGGTCGAGTAGAACGTACCAAAGTGATGTTAGATTTACTGGACAAGAAAGAAAAAGTACAAAACAGAGCAACAAAAATCACTTTCGGTCGGAAATAAAATACACCTGAAAAACTCTAATGATTAGAACTTTACCTACTTCGGACTTCGGTTATTGAGGTAAACGTGGTATTTTTGATTGAGTTAGGACGACGATTTTTTGTTATCATTAAAACTGTACTCGACCACCTATATAATTATCGAGAAAAAATCACTTCCGGTCGGTAAATACCGAAAAAAGCTCTCTACTGATTCGTTTTGATTGATTTTGGATTTCACTGGTTGAATGGTTGAGGTAAAAAGTAGTAATTATGTTAGGACATTGATTTTAGAGATTAATTCAACGCCGACTAATAAAATATATAATTATCGATGAAAAAAAAACCAAAAATAATCACTTCCGATCGGAATATACTAAGGAAAATGAAATAATACTCCAGTCAGTGAAATCCAAAGTAGTCGGAACTTCTTATCAGTAGAGTTTTTCCGGTGTATTATCCGACCGGAAAGTTATTTTTTTCAACCTTTTCTTCCATACTTATATAGGTATTAGTCGGGCGTTCAATTGATAACCTAAAATCAATGTTCTAACATAGGTTGTCCCTGCCTCTTGTCCCGTATTGATGGACGTCCCTGCCCCGGACCAAACTCGCACTTACATCGGCAGTACAGGGCTGTGGTAGAACCTAAACATAACGTAGCTGTGGTAGAAAGGGTTTATTCAATTTGAATGATAAATAACTACAGTACACTTTCCTTTAATTGCAGCGATCTGTTTATCTCAGACTTGAACTCCTAGTATCTCGTTCGTCTGAAGAGATCCAAAGAAATTCTAAATTCAAATGGAACAAACTCTTTCTATCATGCTTAGAGACCACGTCAAAAACATCGTGGTGCACTCAGCTGTGCATATGATGAGATGATGAGAACACCACTTCTTCTATTTATAGGTGTCTCTGATGTCGAAAAGGTTTTAAAGCTTCGTTTTGAGCTTCGTAGTTGCCGACTTTCTTTGGATCTCATTCCAGGAGTGAAGTCTGAGACAGCGTCAAAATACTTCACACTGCAATAAAAGTAATGTGAATTTGAGCTAAATTCAAACATTCAAATATTATAAGTGCTTCAACAAAGTAGGCTACGGCCGAAGGTAAACAGATAGTTGATTTATAAGTAAAATTCAAGTTTAATGAGGACAAATCCAAATCTGTATTCACATGCAGAAACATATAATATCATACCAGTATTTTATAAATCTAAAAATAATAACTGATAACCGATTATGTAAGGGTTTTCAATAAAAATAATTACGCCTTTAATTATTAAACGTGAACTCTAAATTTTTTGTACGTCGTTCTTCAAAAGACACACACAAAATGCAGAATAAGAATAAGGAATAATGATAAGTTAACGTGAAGAAAGCTTATATTTTAAACAGAAAACTTTTTTTTGGTTATCATAATTCCTCAATAACAATCAAAATATTTTTCTTTTACTCGAATACATGTGTGAATACAACCCAATCAGTAAACAATTTTCCAAAGTGTTATAGGTGTATACTTTTTATGTGGTAGAAGTTTGAAATAATATGTTTAGCTTGTAATAGAGGTCGTCTGGACCCAGCTCCGTCAGGGATCTTCTTTAGAAAAACAAATTATAGTAAACAATTTATGGCATGGCATGCTGTCGTCTTCTAGGTTTTAAAATGCTTGTAAAAATCCTAAATTTGTCTTGAAAGTAGTGAAATAATTTTAAGTTTTGATTCTACCAAAGGTATCGGTATTCGGTAGGGAAAAGCAGTGTTAAACCACATGCTACCACGAGATGGGCTACTCATTAAGTATTTTTATTGCGACCTTCAAAATCTTGAACCTCAAATGGGTTCCAAGCTATTTAAAAAATTCTACAAAATAATTTTAATTATAATTTTTGTGTGTATATATATTGATTTATTCCAAAACGGATTAGGGTTGTGGGAAAAACAAGTGCGCAAAATATTAAGGACTATTTAGGAGCTGGGTATATCGAGTCATCAGCTGATATGGTCGAGAAACAAAAACATAGGTTGGGACTGGAAGATGAGTTGATTGGAATGCGGAAGAGTAGTGGTGGGAGCGATTTGTCTGATGGCGAAGTAATTGGATAGTAATCATGAAACTGGAAGTGAAGTTCGGATTATCAAACGATTCAGATAATAATAGTGAAGACGAAAATTTAGAGGAAGGGGAAGTACAAGTACGTAATTCAGAAACGTATTTCTATGGAAAAATAGGTATAAGTGAGCTAAGAATACCCCTGCACCAAGTCGTACCCGCAGAGAAAATATTCTGCACATACCTCAAGTTGTAGGACCTGCGAAAACTAATAGACCCCAATTGCCGATAGATGCTTGGTCTCTTTATTTACAGAAGACATTGTTTGTAATGTTCTAGAACATACAAACCAAAAAATTACAAATTTAAGCTTTAGATATAAGGGTTTACCATCTTTCGCAGGCCACGTGGATATGAATGAATTGAAAGCCTTTCTTGGTCTTCTCATTTTTATCTGGAGTTTTCAAATCTGGCCACGAGAATGCCTCATCTCTGTTTGCCTCTGATGGTACAGGTAGGGACATATTTCGTGCAATAATGTCTCTCAAAAGATTTTTGTTCCTACCAATATCTCAACGTTTTGATGATGGAACAACCAGAGATGACCGAAAGGCAGCTGAAGATAAATTAGCTCCAATTTCTGGAATATATAATTCTTTTATGTCAAACTGTACTCAAAACTATGCTTGTGGAGAATACAGCACAGTAGATGAGCATGTGATTCCGTTTCGAGGGAAGTTCAAATATAGGATGTACCTCAAGAACAAACCCAAAAAATATGGCCTAAAGGTCATGTGTCTATGCGATGCTCGCACAGGCTACTTGATTGACTCCTTTGTGTACTGTGGGAAAGATAATGCTCCAAATCCTAGAAAGCTTTCTGCACCTACAAGAAATGTCTTTAACATTGGTGTCTTCAATACAAAACACAAACAGAAATGTTACAGGAGATAACTGGTTCTCATCATAGAACTAGTTGAGGAACTTCGAGCGATTGGTCTAACTTATGTCGGAACCATGAGGACGAAATAAGCGAAAAAATCTCACCTGAGTTTTTGCCAGATAAAAACAGACCTGTTTCTTCTGCAGTAGCTGACATAGAGATGGTTGAAACTGAACCTAAAAAGAAAGAACCAGCCAAACGAAAGCGCTATGAACTCTGCCCGAGGAAAAATGATAAAAAAATTAAATTGTAAACACTGCGATAAAACAGTTGTGTAAAGAGCATTCTTAGTTTGTAATTATCTGCAACAAACTGGTTGTGACGAGTAAGTAAAACTTAGTTGTAATTAACAAGTAAAATATAAATACAAAAACATAAGCATTTTTGAAATTTAGCTACATGAAATATGACTTCAAAACATTAACGTTGGTTTAATGAAATTAAGAGATAACAGCTATTTTCTTGTTTCGTGTAGTTTCCCGAGATCTAATTCAGTAGAGAAAAAGTAATAAAATGAAGAATTTAACAATACTTTTGCTGGGTTAGCCCGTTTTTCAGATAGCTACCCAAAACAAGAGGATTTTTTGTGTTTCGTTTTAAAAAAATTTTTTTTAAAAAATAATATAAGTATACATTTATTTTTTCTGCAATTGTCCGTCTTGGTATATAACTAAACAATATTATTAATTGAAAGAAACTAATTTTGGTACTAATATGATGCTTACAAAATCTTTTTATACCAGTTCTTGTATTGGGGCCTTGAAAGACCCCCACTGTACCAGTTGTGTTCCACCGAAATGCACTGTACCAGTCAAGGGTTAACTGATTGTGCAGACTTAGTCTATATTTGAATTAATCGTTGATTCTGATCGGTTTATTTTAAATTAGTCTTTAGATTAGTTTTTTCTACCGAATAAATTTTCTGCAAGTTACACTGGTTGTGCAGACAGTCTATACTTGAATTGCTCGGTTTATTATAATCAGTTATTTTTATTACTGAAATATCGTTCTTTAGCGATTAACTTTCGGTTAACTTTGGTGATTCGTAATTAAAATAAATTATAATTTTGCAATTTGAAACGGTAATTATCTTGTAGTGTTATAAATGATATATGATAATATAACATTTTAAAATGTTATGACTATAACGTATGCACAGAAAAAAGTAATAATACAATTACAGAAATTTCGTTTTCAATTACGGTTCTGCCAGTGCGGGTTTGCTTGAAATTTTTTGATTGTATATTCAGGTCCGAACTCAGACCGGGTTTTCGTACAATTTTCTTCCGGAGCCAGTCACACGTCTATATGAAGGGGACTGTGTCTGGTGGGGGGACACGACGGGGCCCGAACCGAATATCTTTACTAGGGCTCGCCAAAGCTAAGTACGGCCGTGAGTAAATTGGCCGCGCCGCGCGCCGCGTGCCTGTCTCAACAGGAATGGTTCATTCCCCCATCCACCCCATCCCTAAAATGTGGATTGAATTTAAAAGGTTATCGGTTATTCATTCGACTAAAATAACCGATTAACGACAAAAATAACTGACTGGTTAGTCGGTTATAAAATCCATTCGGGTTATCCCATCACTAGTAGAAGGGATGGTTGTTAATAGCAAGGATCGGACGATGTATTTCTGGTGTAAGATATTTCCAGTGGCATAGTGGACAGTCTATATAAATATACTATATATATATATATATATATATATATATATATATATATATATATATATATATATATATATATATATATATATATATAGGGCGGATGTGGCAGTGTCGCCTATGTTCTAATTTTATGTGAAACGGATATTTTAGTTATCTAGTGCAAGAAAGCCACTCCATATTATAAAGTCACAGTTTTCAACAACAATAATCCGTCTTCATAACAGTTTCACAACCTATTCTGTTATTAGGGCCTCTCCTTAACAGATTAAAGAAAATTACGTTGTGTAGCCTACTTATAAAATTTCAAATTGGCTCTCGGCATCAAGAACTATACTTAATGGTTAAGTTAAATGACGGATAGTGGGCCTAACTCTAGCTCCTAATATATATTTTGCTGAAACTCTTATTAACAGCTTAGAAAAATTTAATATTCATAGCCCAATTCGCTATCAAAATATCACATAATATATCTCAAAACAACAAAGCCGTGTCGTCGGCATAAAAGATCGCCCGGTTCCCGACAAAATTGACTTTATCTAGGTTATTCACAAAAGTGAGAAACAGGAGATGACCCCACATACTTCCCTGCAAAACCCCATAATCAGTTTTTATTTTAGAACTATTCTGGTAAAATATCCTAACTGGATAGCGATCAGTTAGGTGCTTTGCAACCATTTCAGAGCCGTCTTTTTTTTAATTTTTAATCAATGAAGCTGTAACATTATCAATGTCAGGAGGCAAGCCGTCCTTCATACCCGTAACAACACGGCCTCAGGGAAACTTTGTTTCCTTTTTAATTTATTTTAATACGTCCTTTGCCGGATGTAACTGTACTGACAGAAGTTTGATACACGATTGTGAAATAAATTTGTTTAAATTAGTGGGTATAACCAGTATTCAAACTGCAATGACGTCTACAGATCAGGTGGAGTGATTGTTTATGTGGGTGGGTGCGATATATGAGACCCAGACGATCAGGCGTTAATATGAAATCAGCCGACGCGCTCAAAGTCACTGTTGACATTGAGTCTGTTGGGCTTTCTGTTGCGATCGTAGCGGTTTTAAAGGCTGCATTCGCATTACATTGCGTCTTTCTTGAACGAATAAAAATAATATCTTATTGTCTGAATCCAAAGATCGGAATTTAGTTGTTACCGGGGATATGAATTTATGCTATGGTCACGCTCGTCGACAAGTATTTAGCGATTACGTCAAGTAATGGCCTTGAGCAACTGATTGACTCACCCACAGAGGAAATAACTGTTTATATCATATATCTTTAGAACTAGAGATCAATGTAGCTTTTAATGGCAATGTTTTAACTTCTTTCAGACAAGACCATAATGCGGTAGTTTGTAATATGTTATATCCTAATATGTCACTTTGTCTTCTGAGTTTAAAAATAAATTAGAGGCGGCCACACACTGGGAAATATAAGCGTTCACTCAATTAGGTTACTAATGTTTTAAACCATGTAACTATTGCCATTTACTAAAATTAGAAATTTACAAAAGTATGTATACATATATAGAATCCTAGGTTCTATAACACATTATCTTTCGCCGTGTCTTCCTCGAAAAACATTGGGCACGCCCATACGCAAGCTGACATGCTGGGGGTTTTTACAAATTGTTGGACATAGAGCAACTCATATATTAGTAACTTTGTTTGACTGTTAATAAATGTATTTGCTGAATCTTTTGTTTAATTTATATGTACTTGGTTACATATTAACAATGCACTTTACGTTAACTTACAAAAAACTGACATTTGAAATATTGAGTCTATAAATAAACCGTCATTTTAATATTGAATAACGAAAGAAAAGAGGTATTGTATTTGTTTCACTGGTATTTTTGTGCATTCTAAGAATCGAATGGTTTCTACTTATGTTTTATGTACTTTCAATAACACCTTCTTATAACTATTGGTCACTTGATTTCTTAAATGGAACGTAAAATTATCATAGTGCAACTATACAAAGAGACGAAATGATTCATAAATCTTTGTCCTTTATTTTTACAGAACATAGCACGCTGTATAAAATGTAGGTAGACTTCAATGTTACCAATATATAAATAAAAAAAGAAGTATCTTTCTTAGATAAGAAAATAAACAAAGAACGGAAGAAATCTTGTTCATACTTCTAGAAACGTTTATTCTTGAACCGGTCTAAGCCCTGTAGAGAGTAGAGGCAACTACAAACATTGCTAAAACTAGTACAGTTTCCTGCTCTCCTGATACTCCGGTCCGATCAATCCAATCGCGATAGCTGGATACTTTTATTTATGAATGTGAGTAATTAATTCTTTTTCAAAATCTAGAAGTTTTATATCATAATAACACTGGAAATGACACAGTAACACGTCTAAATAGTCTTTCGATGGAGCAAACACTAGTAGTAAATAAACTTTTTCTGAAGTAAATAAACTCGATTGGTTGTTTAACCTTCAACAACCATTGTTTTCAAATTAAAGGGATAGGGCGTAAAGTATTTGTTCTGCTAGCTAGACGCTTGCCACTGCTCAAAACTAGCACACAACATGCGTACAATTGAATCGCAATATGGCATAGTAATTAAACAAGAAAGAATTAAAGAACCGTCAAAAAGCAGAAGGTTTGAATGTTACAAACTTTCATACAGCCTAAGTACGTATTTTATAGAAGCCGAATAATAAACGTAAAATTAGCGCTGAGTGAAACCAAAAAAACTAGATTTTTCATTAAGCAAAAAATATCCACCATTTGTTGTTGGTTGTCAACCAACAATCAGTTTTATTAAGTCAAATATCCATTTTTGACTACTTCATGCAATTAAATTAGTTCGATTTTTGTATAATCTTTTTATTATAAACATTGCCATAGGAACTATAACATTAATACGAATCACTTTTATCACATTCAGAAATAAATATATCGGCGCAGGTTTATTTAATATATGTTTCTTTAAAACACTGCGGCCTCATTCAAACTGCCCGCCTCAATAGATCGCCAGTTATTTGTGATGGAATCGGTGAATCGCCAAGGATCTGCTACCTGAACCTCTATCCGTCTCTGCGCGCCTGATACTCAGTTACAGTGAAACATTGAAACGCTGCCTTATCTTGGCTCAATTTCTATTGGTTAGTTGTGACTTAGATATTCGTGAGGCGGAATCTCATTTAAAGTAATAAATAAGTGTACTATTGTACAAAGTTGTACCTATGCAACTCTTCTGGTGTGTTTGTGTTAAATATTAGTTAATACACGTTAGTACTTTTACTAGCCAAATTGGAAATAATGACCTAAATTCCAATACCTGTGGCTCTGATATGGTTCTTATATTATTATAATGATAATTACGTGTGACTCAATATAATAGCTTCCGCTAAACTGAGAACAGAAGTCGAGAGTCCAGTGTCAGTGTCGCGCCAGTTCCCCTCATTTGTAAAAACAAGTACAGTAAAGATGTCTTATTCTACCAGGTGGAGGGCTAAGAAGCCCTCTCTATCACTTAACCTGGGGACCAACGGCTTAAAGGTGACTTACGAACCACCACCAATTGTCGGGCAGGCGGGCTGCTTGCAAGGACTGGATCTCTCAGCGGTCACCCATCCAAGCAGCAGCCACGCTCGACGTTGCTTGATCCGGTTATCTTGGGATAACCGTTGTACCCGCTACACAGCGCCATTGACAGTAGTTTGGATACACGATTGTGAAATAAGTTTGTTTCAATTAGTGGGTATAAACCAGTATTCAAACTGTAACGATAGCTTGAATACTTATTTGTAATCGCTTATAAACGGTTGCAAAATTACTTCCTATCAAAAACGTTTTAAAATATATATTAAAATTGTACTTTAATCCAAAACTTTGTCGTAGGAAGTATTTTCCTGCCCAATAATAAAAAAAGTTCCTAGCTTACTCCTTTTTTATGTTTTTAACGGTGTTCAAAATAAGTTAGATTATAAGTTTTAATTCACTAAAATAAATTACAATAAATATATAATTGTTAAAAAATCCACCCAGTTTAGAAGCACCAACTTATTCAGTTAATGACTATAGAAATTGGAAATGTTATGTTCAGAAATAAATATATCGGCGCAGGTTTATTTAATATACGTTTCTTTAAAACAGTGCGGCTCATTCAAACTGCCCCGCCTCAATAGATCGCCAGTTAATTTGTGATGGAATCGGTGATCGCCAAGGTTCTGCTACCTGAACCTCTATCCGTCTCTGCGCGCCTGATACTCAGTTACAGTGAAACATTGAAACGCTGCCTTATCTTGGCTCAATTTCTATTGGTTAGTTGTGACTTAGATATTCGTGAGGCGAATCTCATTTAAAGTAATAAAAATAAGTGTACTATTGTACAAAGTTGTATGCAACTCTTCTGGTGTGTTTGTGTTAAATATAGGTTAATACACGTTAGTACTTTTATTAGCCAAATTGGAAATAATGACCTAAATTCCAATACTTGTGGCTCTCATTGTTCTTATATTATTATAATGATAATTACGTGTGACTCAATATAATAGCTTCCGCTAAACTGAGAACAGAAGTCGAGAGTCCAGTGTCAGTGTCGCGCCAGTTCCCCTCATTTGTAAAAACAAGTACAGTAAAGATGTCTTATTCTACCAGGGGGAGGGCTAAGAATCCCTCCTCTAACACTTAACCTGGGGACCAACGGCTTAAAGGTGACTTACGAACCACCCACCAATTGTCGGGCAGGCGGGCCTGCTTGCAAGGACTGGATCTCTCAGCGGTCACCCATCCAAGCAGCAGCCACGCTCGACGTTGCTTGATCCGGTTATCTTGGGATAACCGTTGTACCCGCTACGCAGCGCCATTGACAGTAGTTTGGATACACGATTGTGAAATAAGTTTGTTTTAATTAGTGGGTATAACCAGTATTCAAACTGTAATGATAGCTTGAATACTTATTTGTAGTCGCGTTATAAACGGTGCAAAATGACTTCCTATCAAAAACGTTTAAAATATATATTAAAATTGTACTTTAATCCAAAACTTTGTCGTAGGAAGTATTTTCCCTGCCCAATAATAAAAAAAGTTCCTAGCTTACTCCTTTTTTATGTTTTTAATGGTGTTCAAAATAAGTTAGATTATAAGTTTGAAATTCACTAAAATAAATTACAATAAATATGTTATTGTTAAAAATCCACCCAGTTAAAAGCACCAACTTATTCAGTTAATGGACTATAGAAATTAGAAATGTTATGTTCAGAAATAAATATATCGGCGCAGGTTTATTTAATATATTATGTTTGTTTAAAAACAGAGCGGCTCATTCAAATTGCCCGCCTCAATAGATCGCCAGTTATTTGTGATGGAATCGGTGATCGCCAAGGTTCTGCTATCCATCTCTGCGCGCCTGATACTCGAAACATTGAAACGCTGCCTTATCTTGGATCAAATATCTATTGGTTAGTTGAATATTCATAACTCCGTTCTTGATTGGCTATATTTTTTGTAATGGGCGGAGTTGTGTCGGCTGTTTCTTTATGGCGGAGTTATGCCGGGCCACCATTTGGTTCGCTTGGGTGGGACCCGTTGGGACTGTGTCCATTCTGGGGTGTTGGCCGCTATCTGTATTTACCACCCTTAATACGGTGGTAGATGGGAAACAGGAACCCAGATAATCGTGGCCGAGTGGTGGATCTGAAAGCATGCCACTGCTATACACTTCTAGATAAGCTTCGGTGTTCTTTTGGTGTAAATTCAACATACTATGCTCAGTTTCTTTTCTTGTGTTTGGGAGTGTGGTGTGGAGGGTTGGGGGGGGGGGGAGCTTCTTGCCTATTTAACGTATCCTTCGCCAAGTGTTTTACCGTTTGCACTGATCGGAGGTCTTGGCAGAAAATGCAGGGGACTGTGCGCAGGCGTGGTTGATGGAGAGATAGTACCGTTTCACGAGAAAATCGGCCTTTTTTCAGTTTTCCTTCTCACGACCATAACATGACTTGGATATTTTAACTTGGAATGCAGTCGGTATAACTATGCTGTTTGAGGCAGGACAACGAGGTCGACTAACGTTTTGTGGAAATGTTTCCTCTGTTTTTTAGTCCAGTTATCGCATCCTGAGAGTCTATCAGATAACACAAGCTTTTAATGGTTCAGTTCCAAAGTTTTCGAGTTTTTTGGCTGGCCTAATGTTTAGCTTCAATAACTCGTAAGAGGCGCTCCGAACTGCCATGGGAGGCCCTTGCAATGCTTTGGAGACATATCCAGCCCCGGTTTTTCCCATTCTCGGCATTGATGAGCCGTCAATGTATGTATACGCAGACCCCCGGC
>NW_025783482.1:0-18593 GCF_021130785.1 Homalodisca vitripennis
TGTATATATACTATATATAGATATATATTATATACTATACATATCTATATAAGTAGATATGAATATGAAGGCTTCATGCGCACACTTTATTGGAGTAAACAGAAAACCAACGGAAAATATCTGTTCCATTGAACCATATAACAAATCTGAGAAATCCAAACAGGAAAATCAGACGAATGAAAAAATAACCGAATCTATAGCTGTTTTAAGCCGTTCATTGTTTGCTTCTACATTTATAAGCTGTTTTAAGTGAAAAAAATCCTGAAATCTTAATAAAAAAAATCTTTATACTATCAAAGCGTTAAATTGTAACACAGACAGTTCCCTTTATCTTCTCATAGTCTCTTTTTTTCCAGTAACAATCAAGTGGTAATTTTTCATTTTTGAGTTGTAAGATATGTCTTTTAATCTTCCTTTGATTTTCAATCCAAAACGAGATCAAAAATCTAGATTCGGCAAGTGTACTTTTATAATCTTCCTAACTCGGCAATTATAGTTCATCGCCAACATTATCTTTCAGTTTTTCTTTCCTCCAAATTCAAAATGCTATTAATTCTTTCTTTCTTCTAATTCCATTAATTGTCTTATACTCGTTGAATCTTAAGTTTTCAACGTTCACCAACTTCATTCAGCTCCTTTAGTATGCTCCATTATTTAGTAGGAAGAAAAATTTAGTAACTAAAATTGAAAATCAAACATTTTTTTAAAATACAATAAACCCGGTGTCATTGGACCCGTAAATAGACACGGTTTTTAGGGTCAAAATCGAAGCGGACATCTTAATGTAGCCAATTACACTAGAGTTTTTTGACAAAATCCTTAAAAGTCTTCTGCAATTATATGTCTAGCGGTGAATTTACTCTAACCATATCAAATTTGATTTTTTCCTCTAATAAAAAAGATAATTTATTGATCTAAATATATTGAAAATTGAACCAGCTTTCAAACATTTTCCTTAATAGAAATCATGAAGGCGGTTGAAACGAAAAATGTCATGTCCATATGATCTGGCAAACTAAAGAAAATTTTAAGAAGAAACTGTCGATCGAACATTACAAGATCTCCAAATGATTCACATTAAAGATCAAGAGTAACATTTACTTAATACAACTAGAATTTGAATCATTTCTAAAGGACAATGGAACCTAAAGATAATCAAAATTGAGCCGTATCTACGAAAAGAGATTCAATAAGTGTATACAAGCATTAACGAGAATTAAAAGAGAAATTATCCAAAGTTGAGAAAAGATAAAATCTCAGCTCTCTATAAAATGATGAAAAAATTAATTATCAAATCGCTGAAAAATTTGGCTATCGAAACTAATGATAAAACAAAGTCTGAAATGATCCGAAGAAATTGATAAAACACAAATCTGAAAAAAAACATTGATTGTAGAAGTTTTATCGTCTATAACAACGGTCTTATTCAAGCAATACAATTTTAAAAACGAATTTAAACGATAATTTCCATGCCACTTTACAAATAACTCTTTCTATTTTGCGGCCAGGAGATTTAAGAGTTTAATAGTGAAAAGATTTCATAGAAACACTGTGACAAACCAGTAAAGTATATATCTCATTTGGAATGTCTGAATATGAACTAACATTAGTGAACGGTGGAAACGCAAAATATTGCCCAAATGTATTAATGTACTAAGAAAAGCAGAATCGTAAAGATACTTTTGGACGTAAACGACTTTAATTTACTAAACAATTTTAAGTAAGAATTATTAATTCAACATCGAGTAACTAGACAAATCATCCAAATAGTCGGTTTCAGGAAGTGAAATATTTAAAAGATGCCAAACAACTAGCGTTTTGAGCCTTAATTAAACATCGATTTTATGAGAAATAGCAGAGATCATATATCGGAATCTTTACAAACCCCCAGGAGATAACAAGGTAAAGAAAGAAGGCTTCTGTGATAAAAGTATACAAGAAATAAAGATAGAAATTTTGTGCTTGTCAGTTTACTCATATCCAGATGAAGCTATTGAAAAAAAAAACCACGAAAGAGGCAACTTTGCTGCGAACGTAGCGCAAGAATGCAAATACAAAAAATTCGTTCGAAAACGAATTGAAAATATTAATCAGGATCCGACTATCCTATACTTTTTATAAAATAGATATACCAAAAGATTTGATAAACAGAAGATAACAGTAAATGCAAAGTAAATAATTAGTTCCGTAAAGGACAATGTCTGTAAATGTCTATAGTTTTTGATGAAAAACTCAATAAATTGTTCCGAAATGCAAATTTTCAGAAGGGTTTATTGAGCGCGACCTACCAAATTAAGAGAAAGGATCTGTCAAAATAGTAACTTTGTATTATATAGTGTAATAGTAAAACACAATTGTATGACGGATAATATCAATCATTATTCGGCGTTTTGATAAATCTTATGATTTAAACAACACTTGTATTTTCTACAGTCAATTATCTATAGTGTAGAAAATACCAAATTTCTTATGAAGAAGCTGTTAGTGAAAAGCCATTTCAACCAATGTACAAATCAAGACCTTTAGCTGATCCATTAGAAATTATGTAAGCAACATGAATCTTAGTAAACCAGTATTTGTGCCGTTTCCAGGTCAAACCAACAACAATAATATTTAGATTAATTTAATGGCAAGAAAAATATTTTATTCTCACCAATACACCGGTAAGTTTATTTATAATGAGATTTTGAAAGCATAAATTAGAGTTAAAGCTCCTCACGATGCAAAAACAATCCTGCAAAAACAAGTCGTAACTACAAACCAATGAGTTCTCTGTATAAATGACTATCTTATCCAATTCCCTGTATGGTTTTATATTCTTGACTCTATTAATATTAGGTGTCGAGCTATGTGACAAATTTTCAGCGCGAATCGTACGAACTAAACCTATATGATGCTTATTAGATCAAAATTAAAATGTAAGAAGATTTATAAGCTCAAATATGGTTTACCTGTAGCCCAAAAGTTGTTTGAAGGGAGCCTCAAGCTAAAATATCAAGAATACATTAGTAGTTTCATATCTTTAAAAAAGTTATTAGATTCTAAAGTAAACAAAAAAACCTGATGAAAATTGACCCGAAAAGAATAGAAGAAAGAATTAGCGCTACCAAAAAATTCTAGTACTTATGTCAAAAATTGATTTGATGAAATGTAGAGCGGTTTTGATATATCAAACAAGAAAAAAGAGCTAGCGAGGATCATTGTCATTATTAACAGGGGCTAAAATCTTTAGAGGTGTCTAGATGTCTCATTTTCTTCTTGTAACTTGAATCTCAAAATTTTCCCTCACAAAATATTCCCGTTTTTCTGCCGACAATATGTCAAATCTACAGGATACTTCACACTAAAACCGACCCAACACCACTCCCCCCAGTCCGCGCCACACTAACCACCCCCCCGCCACACCCCAAAACCGCCCTTGTAACAATAAAAAGAATTGCGCGAAACAAATATGGAAACGTTGATTTGATTAGCAAACACAAGTGACGAAAAAATATTATAAAATTATTGCTGTAAGAATTCCTGGATATGCTGCATGGCATGAATTTCTGAAAGGTGATAAGCCAAGGCAAAATTCATCAAGTTTTCGTTTGGTATAGACACGTTCAAGAATTCATGGCACCTCGTCTATTAGAAAAGATTAAGCCATAAAAATTCTTAAAGAAATGAAGCACTTCAAAAGCATACTATATCATTTAAGTATAGCAAGATGGAGCTGAATTGAGATCAATTGAGCAAAGACAGCCAAATGACGACCGACGATGATTTATTAAAATTCTTATCTGGAAAAGGCAGTATTCTCCCCTATGAATTTTATCGACAGTATCTTGAAAAACTTGATTACACAAGGAAGAATTGATGGAATTCAAGGGATGTTCTGATTCACTTCTTGACAGACGAGAGGCATATTACTGAGAATAGATTTATCAACACTACATTGAGCGTTTGGATAACAAATTAAAAGAGAAAAATTCTAGCGAAATTACTGCTGGCATTCTCTATAAACAGTGTCAAAAGATGTTTTTTAAATTTGCTTTGGCTGATATATTCGCAAAGATTTTACAGGAATATTTGTTATTTGAAATATGCCTATAACGAGCTTGATACCATGCCAATCACTAGTCCTAACAGCTCCCAGTCTTGACATGCGGAACGCAGTGGGCATGCTATGTTAAAAATTAACTAAAATCCGGAGCTTTCATCAAACCTTGATTACACGCCATAAATCACGATATTGTATTTAAATAATATCGAAAAAGGTATTCGCGCGAGGCCATTTCTCAATGTATTAAACGATATGTTAAAGCAAATAACAAATATTTATGAAAGATTTTGATAAGACATAAAGCCCGGAAAACTATCTGCCCTTGTCACTGTCGATGGCTCAGATAACTCTTTTATGGCTACGGGACTTAATGCCAAAATTTTTACCAGTATAACGATATCAAGTGCGAGTGGAATCCTAAAACGTAGTACAATCAGCAGAATGGCAAGAAACCAAATTTTTGGCTAACTCTCACATGGCGACGAAGAGATATATGGAGGCTATATTCTTGAAGTCGATCTCTAGAATATCCTAACAAATTATTACAACGCACACATCACAAGGAGGTTTACCTCTTGCTCCAAGAATACATTTTAAAAACAAACTTTGCCACAACTCTAACTCTCCCCGGGCATAAAACATGAGATACGGTATGTTCATGTCGTGAGAAACAGTTTATGGGAAGTTGCTATTTGACGAACAAGACGTCATGATTTTGAGCAAACATGGTGGAATATAGAGTTATTGCATTCGGAGTCAGAGATGGCCTTTTATGAAAGGAATACATTGATTTTAACACAAAACATGAGAATCCAAAGCTACAAGCGACTTTCGAAAAGGACTTTTATTATAGCTGCGTGGGGATGAACAACTCAGTGTTTGCGAAAAATCTATGGGAAAATGCATGAGAAACAGATGTGATATTAAGCTTGGTGCCGAATGAAGGAATTTTCTAATGAAACATAGCTAAAGCACAAACAAATTTCAAATGCTTTTAAACATCTTTGACAGCGCACAAGCTGATTATAGCGATGTCACATGTAACAAACAAAATGGTTCTAAATTTAACACAACCGTGATTATTACATAGGGATTTTTCATGTTCTGCGTGACCTCGTCAAAATTGCTAATAGCTACGGAAGTTTTGCATATTACCAACAAATTAAAGAGGTTCTTGCATATCCACCAGATCCTTGCAATCTTCGACGTTTTACATGTGATACACGACAATTATTTTCTTTAGAATTGAAACGGCAGATCCACTTTTAAAAATTAATTAAAGAAAAATATAAATAGATTTCGACTTTGATACAATGTGATTATTCCCAAAAGATCATGATGATGTTTTCACTACTAAAAATAAGAAAGGCTAATAATGGCGTAAATTCACAAGGAATGAGTTTAAATAAGCGGAAGTTTTAGAAGAATTTTTGAAGGGTGAGTTTAAGCTATCCTACCCCCCCCCCCCCCCCGGAACGTCTAAGAATGTACTCGTACAAAATATACTAGTAATTAAAAACCCAGTTATGGTGTAAAAGGAATTAAGAGAAGGCGTTCTGCTAAAATACAAAACAATAAATATCGAAAACTTGGAACGAGATGTTTGATTCTTAGGAAGATAAAAGAAGAAATTTTATGGGAGATAGACTAGTCAATCAAAAGTGTATAAACCATGAGTTGCTACACTGTTACCATATAACAAGCATGGACACTGAAACGCTACAAGATGAGAATAAGAGAAATTGTCGCCTTAGATGAAAATAGAGGAATCGAATAAACAGAGTACTCGCTGTAATGGCTATAAAACATGTTTAAGCGTCGTGTAAAAGGTGTGAATTCGTTGTGATTCATTGGATATATTGTAGATCGATAATTAACACTAAACCTATGGAAACTATGTGGATATGTAAATGGTAAGATGATGTTAATTCACGATGTCATCTAAGTGTAAAAAGAAAAACGGAATAAATAATAGGATTCTAATAATTATGTTCAAAACTCAAGAACGGATTGTATAGAATTGCTGCCCAAAATGATATCAAAATGCGTAAGACAAAACATAGAAGTAAGTTTTTATAAAGAATTCCAAATCCAATAAACCTGGGTTAAGCCAAGAATTGAAGACCTAAAGATGAGAGATTTAGAGATTAGAAAGCTCGCCAGAAATTCATCGCAACCCAGTACTTAAAAAAAGTTTACAAAAGAGTATAAAGATTATTAACTTTAGGAATTGACGATTTATGAGGGCCAGCCATGATTTAGTTATATATGGCTCTAACTGATTCGGGATCAAAAATGATGGATTACAATCGTAATATGGCTTAGAATAGTTTATATGTGCTATGACGTTTCTCAAAATATATGCTTTAGCGTCAAGAGCTATCAAAAAAGAAAAAAACGTGCTGCAAAGGGATAGTTTTCAAAAGCCTTTCGAAGGAAGATATTAGTAAACAGATGCTCATAAGGGATCAAATCACAAAACCTCCGTACCCTACTTCATTACACAGATAAGGGTTATAGAGTTTAAAAATAAAGAATTTAACGATGTTTTGACGGAAATACAAACATTAAGATATTATCCATACATGCAAAACGAAGAAGATAAGTCAAGATAATTGTATAGAGAGATAGGATAATAAACAAGAACTGCAAAATTGAAGGAGGTAATGAATAGTAATGTTTTTGAGATATAATAAACAACTTTACAATGGATCTGATATTCTTCAAAAAAATCCGCTATTACTAAACAATTTTATAACGATTACAGTTCAGCCGAGCACAATCAAAATGAAGCCCTAAAGACGATAGAATAAGAGAGTGCCGAAAGGACTGTGTAGGAGTATGCATTAGAGACAGTTATTCGAAGTATGTGTTCCACCTATGAAATTCAACACGAAAACTAAATTTAATTAGTCGATCGATGAATCAGTTAAGAATTGTTAGTAAAAAACAAACATTTCGAAAACTCAAATATAAGAACAATTGGGTCAAAGGAGGAAATCTTTGCTGATTTATCAAATTAGGATAACACAGATTCCTGGTAAATACTTATAGTCTATTAAAAATAAAAAAAAAAAACATTTATCCCACCTATAAAAGATTCTAAATTAATGGAAGAAATAACCGAGAAAGTTGAAAGTTTTTCCATGAATATGAATTGAGAAAGTCAAAGATGATTTTTCTGTATATAAATGCGGAGGCTCAGAAAGAAATGTTCAACTGCGTGTCACAAGAATTTAAAGATTTTTTCTGAAAGCCTTATTTCATAAAAACAATAAGGTAATACCGAAAGGACTGGATATTTCCCCCCCCCCCCCCCCCCCCCCCCCCCCCCCATGAGATAAACACCCAATAAGCTATATATTGTAACAGGATTGTCATAAAAAATATCGACCAGAGAGAATTAATACATGTATAAATGTAGATACAACATTAACGGGTGCTAGAATGATGAAAAAATGTGTTTGCGTTTTGCTAAAGGAACGCTTAAGGATATTTAACCAAAATTTAATACGCATTGGCCGGATTATGAGTAAAGATAGACAAGAAGGCCTTTTTGTAGAGATTGTTGCTAGAAGAATTAAAACCGCAGAAAAAGTTATCAAAAGAAAACCGAGCTCTTTGCTGATTATGTGTGCGAAAAAACTGAATCATTCAATGGTTATACCTTATGCTTCAAAAACATTTACAAACACAAAATATATCATAATTCGAGACGTTTTTCAATAAAACGTTAGATTAACTATATCTCTTCCCATTCGTGTAATTTAGATATTATCTATAAATCAAGGTCCGGAAGATTACTGCCCATATTTGTAGTTTAACAATGATTTTCCCGTTGCCTATATAAAATAATTCAAAGATTCCTTTGCAATGTTGGTTATACAGATTGATAGGAATTTAGGTTCTGTTCACATTCACCTACTAGATACAAAATCTCCTAATTCAGGATTATTTATTTTTTAAGATGTTTTTTAAATATCGCATGTTATCGGCTATTTCTTACTCGTTTCTGCATAAGCTGCTAAGACATAAACGTGAATTGGAAGGCCCATTGCCCTACATGTGATTCTTCCTTATAGTTAAACACAAAAAACATGGTGTTTTTTTCTTATCAAAATCTTTTGTACAAACAAGGTGCCCTGGATTTCATCAAATCGTCAATTTTTTAACACCTTTCTGTTTTGGCCGGATTATTTCCGTTTTGAATTTCATCTTTATATTTGCAAAAGTGTTTTTTTACTTATCATCTCGTCTAAATATTTCAATCATTGTTTTCAAATGTTCTGTACTCCGACCAAGTTTTCTTAATAGAGAGGGGCCAAACAACTTACATTTTGCTAAACCCAAGTTTTGAAGATATTTTTGTGCGCTTCTTTTTTATCGTTGATCTCAAAAATTAAAGAAATAAAGTCTATTGACTTCAATTGTATGAAAATAGTATTTTTTCTTTGAAAAGATTATGAAGGTAGGGCAATCGTACATGGACCCACCTTATTTATTTTCAGGAAATATGGATTTAATTTATCATCTCATTTATCAACGATGGCTTCTCTAACTGCTTGTCTTCGGTTAAATTTATCCATAATTCTA
This sequence comes from Homalodisca vitripennis, assembly GCF_021130785.1. Classification (NCBI taxonomy): domain Eukaryota; kingdom Metazoa; phylum Arthropoda; class Insecta; order Hemiptera; family Cicadellidae; genus Homalodisca; species Homalodisca vitripennis. The sequence goes on from NW_025783482.1 coordinate 8,639, forward strand.
GAATTTTCTGCCAAGCATCTTTGTAGCCACTTTTAACAACCAAAAATTCGATTATTATTTACTCCACAATCGTTTAAAGAAAGTATGTATTGTTTTCAAATCGTAAAGTTGATTATGTGAAAGCTAGGCATCCACAACAGACATCTCATTAGTAATGATAGAAAAATATTTATAACAAAGCCAATTTTTATTTGTTCGAATATAAAGATCCATTGATTTCCAATTGATGAAAATGTCACGATTCGCGTGTGTAGTGCTCTGAGATTGCTAAATTTCGTTGCTAATGAGTCGCCGATTCGAGTAACCCTTTGTCTAGAATATCTATGTATTTCAAACAGGCTTATTTTTTGTATTATTTTTCTTTATAAACATGATCATCATGATAGCAATTGTCTCGTATCTTTTAAATTCCAATATTTCTGCGAACATCTTTAGCCCATGTAAACCAAAATTTTTTTTTTTTTTTTTTTTTTTTTTTTATTTATTTACATTATTTATTCGTCAACAACATTGCTAAAGGAATATGCTTTGCTTCTTATTAAATTCTAATGTTTGAATTATTGGATGTAGCCCGTCTACAACTGTACTTCCATTTAGATAGAAAAAGAAAATTTACATCTAGCTAGAATTTTTATTTTTTGAGGAATGAAAGGCGCCAGATTCATTGATAACAAAACAGTCCATGTTCAGGATGACAAGGATGTGTTGTTTAATGGGAGCCATTCGAATAGCCCCTTGTTTTCTTGTTTTATTAACTACCATTCACAAAGTTGTTCTTCATTGGAAATAATTTGCAAGGTAAAGAAACGATTTCGATTACGCCACCCCTTTGAAATGGATTGCATCTATCATTTCTTTCGGGACAATCTTAAATATATTGTTGTTTTACAACTGCTCATTATTTAAGTATCTAGATGTTTCCGTTCAGAGATCTTGAATAGTCAGAACGATTTTTTTGAATTCCTTTTTAATATTTTTTCTAATTGACGAAGTATAATCGGATATTCATTTACTGGTTTCTTCACATGAATTTTTATTGCTGTATCCCCCCCCCCCCCCCCCCCCCCCCCCCCCCCCCCCCCCCCCCCCCCCCCCAAACCAGTCATAAGCAACAATTTGGGAAAAAAAGTGATAACAAAATTTTTTCAAGATTCTTTTGTGTGTAAAATGTGTTCGCGTATGATTTCATCAAAACCTACGGTTTCAACGAGATTTGCACGTTAGCACTTCAATTACATCGGAACGGTTCTACAATTTGAGTGGCGTTCTTATTTTCTCCTAAAAATATCACCTGATTTTAGGCTCAAGTAGTTTTTACTCTTGCAACAAACCCTAACAAATTCTACCAATTAATTGTAAGCCTGTCAAAAACATTATTCTTACTGGTGATTTTAATATTGAATTTTTATTAGAGAGATAATTTTTTTGCATTTCCAACTTAGTTTTTAGTCAAAGTTTTAAAGATTTTATCTGATTCTGTTTGAATGTTTTCAGACTATAATTTTTTAAGGGAATTTTTAAATTTCTGGATCGAAGAAGGCTATAACTATCTCTTTAAGTGGTTTAAACCAACTAATATTATTGTTTTGTTCTTGCTCAACTAAATCCTATATCAATTACAGCGAGAACTTTCACTAATATTTATTACAAAATTGTCCAGATATAAAAATCCCAAAAACACGCTTTTAAAACGATGAAATCATAAATTTGATTCTTTCCCCTCTAAAATGTGTGTTTATTCAGGATTGCTTACCAACAGTTATAAAACTAATTTAGAAGCTTTCTGAAGTACGAACTGATTGAACTAGCTTCATATTTTATGAAAGCGTTGCTTCAAAGATGAAAATCTTCTATTTAATATGGGAAGAAATTTTTAAAGCAAAAAGATTCAGTATTAAACATCTTCAAACGTTTTGAATGAAAAATAACGAGTTGAGATCAACCAAACCGATTCAGACTGTTAAATTGTTGGCTTCATGTGGAATGCTGGAAAAAACAATCTTTATTATTCGAAATTTTTATCTACAATAGGTTTGATTCCTTATTCCAATTTGTATGTTCTTGTAGTAAATCTTTAGAACAAGCAGCCGTACTACAAACAAAATTACAGAAGAAAGATATTATGGAAAATATTGTCGCAGAAAAAACTAATACTAACAAAAAATATATCATATTATTTTTATGAATGCCCTTGCCGAGGGACATAGTCTCCGGTGTAGCAGAATGTAAAAACCCAATTCGTTAATCGTTTTTATCGATGCATTGATCATTTTTGGAAAATCAGGACGTTATCAATGGAATATATTCGTAATGTCTCCGTTCAACCAAAACAGTTATCATCTTGGTGCTGATCTAATCTTTCCTACAAATGCTTATTTCAAAGGTTGATAAACAATGTCTATTAGGAAATAATTTGAATTAATGTCGTTGTGTGTTGTTATAGCAGCATAAGACGAACTCACTATGTCGAGGAAAGAGTTTACTACCAACAATTATGCTGGCCAGGATCGCTGGGAATATGAGCTTTTTTAACCAACTTTAATGATATGTGTTTGTGAGATGATATAAATTTTTGGCAAAAGGAAGACTATGGAATTTTTAACTATTAATCTAAAGCTTATGCAAAGCCTAAAAATTCGCGATAAATATTTGGATAATAAATTTTCCAATACTAAACGCCATGTGATAATCTAGTTGTCTTTTACGTTTTCCCCACGTTCATCGTTCATGTTTCACGTTCCATGTTTCAACGTTCGGTGGTTTCACGTTCGTGTGTTTTACGTTTCACGTTCATGTTTTACGTTTCGTTTGGTTTTACTGTTTCACGTTCCGTGATTTATTGTACGTTCACGCTGATGTTCACGTTATTAGTGTTTCTCGCTTTTCACGTTTCGTGTTATCACGTTTCCAACGTTCATGTTTTACAGTTCAGTGTTCTACGCATTTCATGCACGTTCGTAGTTTCCACGTTCGCCTGGTTTCACGTATCGTGTTTTACGTTTTACGTGTTTCAACGGTCCCACGTTCACCGTTCCACGTTCACGTTTCCACGTTCACGTTCCATTGTTTCACGGTTCATGTTTCACGTTTCGTGCTTTCACGTTCGGTGTTTACGAGATTTCCACGTTCATGCGTTTTTAGACGCCACCACCCCCCCCCCCCCCCTTCGTGTTTCACAGTTTCCCGTTCGTGTTTTATACGTTCCGTGATTCACGTTTCCGTGTTTTCTCAGTTTTCCCCACGGGTTATCGTGTTCACAGTTTCCACGTTCCACGATTTCAAGAATTATTCCTAAATAAATGGCGAAAGCGTAAACTTCATGAAGAAGCCGAAAGAAGACTTGATCTAAGATCGAAAAGAATGATTATCATCAAAGAATTTCAAAAGCAACAAGATTCGAAGTCTGCGTATGAAAAAAGAACAAGAATTTGACTTATTCAAAAAATTAATCAACCCCCCTGGTAACATCTTGCACAATAATAAATACGTTGAGGAGAGGCAAAAGTATGAAATAATGTTTCTAAGCGATAACTCCAAAAATTTGATGAACTTTGGCTTTCCAGTTGTAACTGTACATATATTTGTAGCTGATATTTCGGATTACCAGGAATTCCTGAAGAGTCTTGAGATTGCCAAAAAATTACCATCTTTCAACACCTATTTAGACCTTCGAATTATCATTGAAAGAGCATCTAAACCATAGGTATGAACCCCAATAAAGTCCTGCCGTGCGAGTACAACGGATATAATTAATTTAGGTGAAATTGGTTAAAAAATTCCTTCCTAGAGCGAAGAGATGATAAATTTTGGTTGGGGGTAATTGGGACAGAAAAAAAGAGAAAGTTTTTTATGATTGGAAATATGTGCGGGCCTGTGAATTTCTGTTGAAGTCATTAATGGAGATTACTCATTTATTAATAAGATAAAAACATAATGAATGGAACTCAAGTGTTTATGGAGATTATTAACAGTGCACTGATGTTTCTCAAAAGGACGGTTATATATTCTGTAAGGAAGACTTGGAAAAAGCTATACTGGAATAATTTTTATAGCGAAATCCCTGGATTCAAATTACAAAAATAATGATCCCATCAACTAAGAAACCAAAGTCAATGTAATAGCGATTAAAAAAATAATGCTCCAATTTGAATTAAACCATATTAAAAGATAAATTGGCGAAAAAAAACGAATCGTGAAGAGATCAGCGTGTAAGAAAATACAGTGGATAATAAGATTGACGCTACAGATATTATCTCGACAGATTTGACAAAATCTCCGATGGAATTTATTTGAATTATATTTTAGTTCGATCGCCCCCTCAAGAGAAGGCCGTGGAAAACAACAATTTTCTTGCAACGCAAAAAGAAAGCTGATTAAAGATTTTTATTTCGAACAAACTTGACGAAATGATTGAAAACCCTGATGGAATTAAATATTTTAAAAACGACGATTTTGCCTCGGGCAATATGAAGTTCATCTGGTATGAATTGAGTGCGCGTAGCTGGACTTTTCGAATTGCGATTTCGTATCAACCAATTATACCTTTTTGAATTTACACGCCTCACCAACTTTATCAGTATCATGGCGGCCATAGAGCACCAAAACTCGAAGAAAAAAGAACTAAAAAGAGGAAGCATCCTCGGCGTTATAAATAAAAATTCAGACTCAAGCCCATGCTATGGGAAACACGAGTATTTTTTATGCCATAAACATAAGCAGACACTAAATTCACGAGACATATCGCAGAGTATAAGTTTTTTGCCCAAGGATTAAGGCAATAAGTGCGATAGATTTTTAAGATCAAAAAGATAGCCTAGTTTAAGGTGTGAAAGATTTGGTTTGCGCTTGTCCAACAGCTGGACAGCACCCAATGTTTTTTGAAGAGAAAACTCAGGAATGGGAAATCGAAGGAGAGAAACCTTGAAAATTGTTAAACTATATAAATGGGCAGCGCTGAATGTAAATTTCAGCAAAAATCAGAAAGAAAAAAATAAAAATCCGCTGACTTTTAAGAAAGAAAATCTACCGTCGTTAGTATTCAATTTAAAAATAGATCAAACTAAAAAAATGGCGAATGATAAGATATTCTATTAACCAAATAGACAATAACAATCAAACTCGAAAAAACAATAAGAAAAACCAATCAAAGGTAACCAGAATAAGGAATTTTCCTTTATAATCAGTTTGAAAGATGACTTTAAAAAATGGTGGTGACTTTTTGCAAAGATTTTATTAAGATTTTGAGAGAAAATAATTTCGCCAGTTGCTTAAAAATGTATGTTCCTTATGTCGTTTAAAGCTGCTCATTCCAATCGTTTAAAAAAGATGTGATTCCCTAATTGCTTCGAAACATTATTTAAATTGGTTAGATAAAGAAGTTGGAAGATGTTACAGGATCTGGATTAGAATGAAAAAAACTTTGAATTAACGCATGAAATCAAAACATTTGAAAAAAAAAATTTAAATACCTTTAAACATTCGGGGTAACATTGCGAGAGAAATATCTGCAAAAATATTAAATCATTTTTAAGGAGGAAATCTTCATGAGAAGAATACATAAACCTGAAAAAGTTAAGAAATTTGGAATGTGGAATTGTTGAATTTTAGACTCGATGTATGGGGAAGTGAGGAGACACATTGGATTTGTTTATTATAAAAATGATAAGAATGCATATTATTTTGATTCGTATGGAAGAATTGAGGACAAACCACCTATAGAATTGATTAACATATTTGAAAAAATCCAAGCCGTCTCTACTACAATTGATGTCTCCAGATTCAAGACTATAAAGATCCCGCCAATTCTGCGGTCATTTATGTTGATATTTTGGTTGTTGAATGAACTGAGTACTGGTAAAGATTTTAAAGAAGTTTGTTAAACAAAATTATTGCCTTAATAAATATGTCTTCCACAAAATATTTTTTGACGTATTTGGTACACAAATTATTCAAAATGTAGATAATAGTATTCAATAGTTTGAATAGTTTTTGGAGAAAATGAGTTTGATTAAACAAGTTAGAAAAATTTATTAACAAAACCTTCCAGAAATTTCAGATATGTTTGCTTGTCGAGATTTATGGGGAAAAAAGATGTTTAAAGCAGAATATGATAAACACAACTTGCCAAATTTTCATGAGTTCAGAGTGAAGGTTGCTGATTATAAAATAACAAAACCAATTTGAAAAAGAGATTTTAAAGATGGTGCAGAAAAATTATTTACCAATTTAATGTCTCACATCGAAAAAAAGCTGATAAAATTACTGAAGCGAATCAAAGTTGGAGAAAGAATTATGTTAGTTTGGCTTAATAAAAAAAGGAATTGTCGGTGTTCGACCTAGGTACTTCGACAAAACATGATGTTGTTGTTAAAGAACAAATTGTTAAAACCTCTTAAAATTATCAGAAAACATGCGATATTGTTGATTTATACCATGATCACGAAATGTGTTAAAAAATGCCTTAGAATTTTAAAGGAAAAAGACATTAGCAGTGTTAGTAAAGGAATTAATCCATTTGATGTAGTTGTTAATGATTCAATTAGAATGATCATATATTAAAATGTTTAATGAACTATAAACCAAAATTATGAGAAATCATAAAAAATCAGCATGTATAAAGATTTTACAACAGAAGTCTATTGAAAAAAAACTTGATGAAAGAAGTAAAAGATCAGTAGAATCGATGTTTGGATGAAAATTATATGAAAAACTTAACTAAATTTAAAGAGTCTTTTGAGAAGTTTTTAAGTTTAGGATGCTACGAAAACTTTTGAGAATAATTGGTCAATAAATTTGTTGAAATACAATGATTCTTATGCTGTCAAATTTCAAAAATTAGAAGGAAAGTAAAACTTTAATAAATTTAAAGAAGATGTTGTTATAAGTTTTAGAGCCATCGACAATCAGATTTTAATGGATTAGGCGGCCTATGATGGAACAAAATTTATCTCTTATATAAAATGGCGCTCATATACTGTGTTGAAGGTTGTAAGGCAAAAAACATGCAAACAAATGATATAAAATACTATGCAAACATCAACGGAGTAAAAAGAATTTTCGGGAAAATGTGCTGAATGTAAACTCTAAAAAGAGCCAATTTAAATAAAAACTTGAAAATATTTTTTCCTTAATAAAATAGAGATGGCGGGACAATACAGAGTTGCTTTCGATCTTTTTATATTTTCCATGCACACACGAAAGAGATTTGAAAGAAAGAACATTGTGGAAATGACAATTTTCTCAAAAATATGAATTAATCCGAAGATATGATGAGATTATACGTAAACACAAATTGATATTGGTATAACATATTGCCTAAATATCAAACTTTAATCATCTAGAAGTTCATTCAAGAAAAATATACATTATCAATTTAAAAGAGTCATATGGTCTGTTCTATTGTCTCTTATCAACACTTGAGTATAATGTTTTTGGATGATAAACTAAAGATACAGTTGGATTGGAACAATATTATAGATAGCGGGTTACTATCCTAGTGCAGATTTTATTGAAATATGTGAACGAGATCGGGGCAAAATTTTTGGAAGAGAAGTCCTGAATATGACGAAGTAGATCATTAAAAAAATGTGACCTCTAATCTTTTTAACATTACTTTTACTTAAAAATTTTATATCTTTTCTTATATAAAAACGTACATTAGATCGCATGAAATAAATGGATCATCACGATTGTTTTGAAATTCTAAAATTTCTCTTATTAAATATGGCGGACTACAGAAAATATGCTAGTGATATTGAACAGGGCGGTGTTTAGTTTAATCAAATTGTCTATTACAATTAGTAAACAACATCTTGAAATGAATCCGAATAAAAGAAACTGAGTTTTAATATTGATTTTTGGAGATAACTTTTGCTCGTCTAACTTCCAGTTTTAATATTTCCTTGGAAACTGTTAACAAAACAAGATGGTCAAGCATATCTTGGAACTGATAATGTTAGAATTAATCGATAAATTTTTATAACCGTTTTTTAATTTTCTTAATAAGATTGAAGTAAGAAAACACCATATAAATTTGATAGAAGAAGTCGAAAAACTGTGGCCCAATTAAGCACAATTAAAGGAACTATTTGTTATTCACAAAAGTGATGTATTTTCAAAACAGTTTTAGAATCCAACGCTTTTAAATTTGGACAATTTGAATGCGGTCTCCGGTTGATTTAGCAACAATTTCGGCGGCTTAGGATTTCTTTGAAAATGTAACTATTCCGATCTATAAAGGAGGATCTTTATCATAAGTTTTTATAATGAAGTCCCAGGAAGACGATGATTAGTGATTTCTGAAGACTGCAACTCGGGAAATGTTTATGAGCCTGTTGATGGCAAAATTACAATTAACCGAGTTTTTTTCATTAGAGTTCCGATGAATTGATTACAAAACCACCGAGTAAAATTTCAGTTGATTGATGTGAAATTATTAAAAATCTCAAAAACATTATTTTTAATTTTCTAGATTGGCAATGTATTGAACAAAAAGGGTATTTACGGAACAAAAACTTATTTCGTTCGATATCACAAATATTTTATAGAAATATCTTCAATCCCAAGTTCGTTCATCATAGTTTTCAAACAGATATAGACAGAATATATCAATGAAAAAAATCCTTCAAAGATTTGATAGTTTGGATGTAAAAAATATCAGAGTAAAATTGAGACGGTTCTTATTATCCAGATGAATTTACAAAAATTTTAAACATTTCCGGAGGTCTTTTTCGACAGAATCCATGTTATCAGAATGTTATCAAGATTTTAAGAAAGTTTACTTACAAAAAATATGGAAATAGTATTACAGACCCCAAAGAATTTATATCGCAAATAGACCCAATTATGTCATTGATTACGAACAGATGCAAAGAGTTTGACAAATATTTCTAGTTCCAAAGAACGATTATAATTATCAATATGGAATTTTCAAAAAGCTGTTACAAACGCGTTTTGTTATGTGGTTGTGGTTTCTGAGAAAATTTTTAGCATATGACGTGATTAAGAAACGTTATTAGAAGAAATCCAGTAAAAAATGTTCTTATTTTCTGTTGAGCGAATGGTTAGCAAATTTCATTATTTCCGTTTATAGGATTTTTCATTTGAGATTTCTGGATTTTTTCATTTAAAACAGCTTAAGAAATTTAGAAGCCTACCCAATGAACAGTAAAACAGCTATAGGATTCGGATATTTAACATTCGTGTATTTCCTGTTTTGATTTCTCAGATTTGTTTATGGTTCAATGGACAGTATTTTACATGATTTTCTGTCATGTCCAAAAAGTGTCCTAGATACCCCTTATTCATATTTATATCTACTTATATATATATATATATATATATATATATATATATATATATATAATATATATATATATATTATTAAAAAACATAAAACTCTTTCTCTACGCACAGAAAGCCCATGTAGGCTCTTTTCTCTTTACCTTTTTTAATTACGAGTATACAGTAATTAGAGACAAATTAAAACTAATGATAAATGCTGCTTTTGTTTTTAATTTTAATTAGCTGTCTTAATTTAGATGTATGGATTCATTCTTTTGAGGTATAAGATTTGTATTATTGTATATTAAGTTCTTTCATATCAACTATAAGAATACTATAAAATACCATAATTTGTTTTCCTTTTGAATATAAGATATTTTAACTGCTGTATCTACGGTTGTACATTTTTGTTGAAATTAAAAGCTATTTTTGAGTCGATTTTTGGAATATTACGGAAGGTAAAATGTAATTATGGTTTTTTTATACACAATTAGTCTAGTATCTAGGCTGTGTAATTTGTATTGTACAGGCATTACGTACTGGACGTCCATACCAATGGAAAATCTACTCATAGTCTAGTTAAGGGTATTCACTGAGCATTACAGTGCCAAGCTTAGTTCTAATCGTGAAAACTCAATGATACATGTTTCTAGATTTAAATTTAAAAATTTTT
>NW_025783483.1:0-25045 GCF_021130785.1 Homalodisca vitripennis
AACAACTTTCAATAAAAATTTGGTTTTTAAACTTTTTGTTATTCTCTTTAAGAATTAAAGAGGCTGTTTTAATAAAAATTACAAATTCTCAGAAAGTAGACCTGAAAAAGTTTTCCTTGAAAAAAGGGTCCAAAATTTTTTGATTAGTTTCAGTTGGCTTATAGAAAAAAGTGTTAAATACTCTCATCAATTTAGTTACGTTTTAAATTTTGAAAATTTTAAACCATGGAAAAAATTTTTTAAATACAAAAATTTTACAAATCCCCCCCAGGGGGGCGGGGGCCCCCTCTTTTTAAAAATTTAAACGGGAAAAACGTTTTGGGGAACCCCAGAAACAGAAAAATTCATTTTATTTTACCCCCAAATTTTTTAATTTATGTTTTGACCCCCGGAAAAGGGTTTTTTTGCGTAAAACCCCCAGAGTCCGGCACTTAGGGGGGGGGGTTCACCTGGAAAACCCCTTTTTTTTGGGCCAGTCCCCATGCGTTTAAAATTTTAATAGGGGGGGCGGGGGGCCCAGGAAAAAGGGGAAAAACCCCCGTAAAGGGGTTTGGGGGGGGAGTTCACCGGAAAACCCCAATGGGCCAGTACCGAGGCGTGGTTTTGGGTAGGGGGCTCGGGGGTCAGGGAAAGGGGGGAACACTGTCAGAGCGTTAGACCCCCCGGGGAGTTTTTCCCAGAGGGGGGGGCCCCCGGGGGGAACATGACATTCCCCGAAATGTTAAACGCCCCGTAATGCACTTGCAAAATTTTCACACCTTAAAAAAAGATAAGTGAAAAGGGTTTTTCCCAAAAAAAATTTTAATGGAAAAAATTTATTTTTGGGGGAAAAGTTTTTTCCCTTTTTTAAAAATTTTAAAATCCCCCTTTTTTTTAAAAAAAAAGTTTTCCTAAAATAGTTCATTGTTGTTCATATGTGAAAAAATAATAAATAAAATATAATATATATTTTTTTAAAATCTTGAATATTTATTAAAAATAATTTTTAAATTTAAAATGGGGGTTAAATTGTTTTAAACCCCCCTTTTTTTAAATTGTTTTTTGTTTCTGAGATGTCGGCATTATCGAACTAACCCCCGAATTTTGAAAATGGGCAAAGTCAATGGTTTGGTGACCAAAAAAATCAGCGAAACCCCCCCCCGCTCCCTTGAAAAGTTTTGGGGGAAAAAAAGGGGCTCTTCTCCTTTCCTTTTAATAATTTCATACACCGTAACGTAAGAAATTAAAATAGTTACAAAGCGAAAACCCTTTTTATAAAAAAATTTTAAAATTTATTTTTTAAATTTTTTTTTTTAGGGTAATTTTTTGATGTAGAAAAAATATTATTCTTTTTTTTTTTAAAAGGTTTTTTAAAAAAATTTTATAATATTATAATTTTATCGTCCCCCTTTTTTAAAAATAGAGTTTTAAAATTTTTAAAAATTTTTTTTTCATTATAATCAAATTCTTTTAAAAAAGACAAATTTTATTCAATGCTTCGGGAAAATTGTTTAAAAGGGAACAAACATCCTATTGTTTTGTTATAAAATTGTAAAAAAATTGAGGGCGGGAAAATTTAAATTTCATGAAATTTTTTTTGGGCATTGACAATAAGTTGAAGGGAAAGACTCAATGCGGCCGCACAAAATTTTCAAAAAAAAAATGGGCTATTTATTTTAAAAAAGGCCAAAAAAACCCACATTCTTTTCATTTGGGTCCTACGCGAAGATAGTTTTGGGTACAAACTTTTTGAAGTGAACTAGCCTTTTTTTTTTGTATCAAATTTTTCCCCCCTTTTTTAAAAAAATTGGTTTAAAATTTAAAAAAAAATACATCCATTCACTGAAAAGATTTTTTTTACAAAAACTTTTTAAAGAAACGAAAAAAAAAAAATTTAAAATTGCAAGCTTTTTTGAAAAAAAAAAAAATGAATTAAAAAAAAAAAATCACAAAAACACCGCCAAATTTTTTTTTATTAACTTTTTGAATCATTTTTATTGGGGGGGGAAAAAAATTTTGGCACGAAAAGTAGTAACATTAATATTTTAAAAAAGGTTTGGGCATATATTTAAGTTTTTACAGAAACCCAAATTTTTTTTTCATTGAAGTGAAATTTATTTGGGGTTTACCAATATCCCAGTATTAAAAAAAATTTTTTTATAAAAAAACCCCCAAAAAATGTATGGTATTTTTTAAATTTTTCTAATTTTTCCTTTTTTTTTATAAAAAATTGCTGAAAAAAAAAAACTTTTTTAAATATGAATGATGGGCTTGATATAAAATTTTTTTAAAATATAATTCCATTTCTGAAATTTTTGATTATAAATGTATGATCTTTTAATTTTTTTCTTACATTGACTTTTTATGAAGCATATCTTAAAAAAGCCCTTTTTCTTTATAAAAATTGCACGAAAGATGGATTAAAAAATTTTTTGGTTTTTTTGGATTATAATGAAAACCCCTATTTTTTTTTATGCTTTAAAATTGGGATTAAATTTTTTCTTTCACTTGTCCAAATAAATTTTTTCTTAAAACAAAATTTTTTTTCGACAAGATTTTAAAAAACAAGGGGGAGCACCCCATTTTTACACATGAAACGCTGGGGTTTGTGATTTTTTAAAAATCATCGCTGTCGCTCTTTTGTGTACCCGGGAAAATACCCCTTCCCTTTGGGTACCTTAGATTTCCTTTTTTTTAACTTCAACAAATAAATTTTATTTCTGTAACATTTTCCCCAATAATTCCAAATAAACCCCAAGGAAAAACCCCCTTTCATTTTGTCTTGAAGGATCTGAAAAAAATTTTTTTTGAACAAATGGGAAAAAAAATTTTTTAAAAAAAGGGGAAAAAAAAAAAAAAAAAAAAACGAACAAAAGAAAAAAAAAAAGGGGAAAAAAAAGAAAAAACGGAAACAAAAGACAAAAACCCAAATAAAAGAAAAAAAAAAAAAATGAAAAACGGAAACAAAAAAAAAAAAATAAGGAAAAAAAAAAAAGAAAAGGGAATTTTTAAAGAGAAAAAAGGGGGGGGAAAAAATAAAAAAGGGAAAAGAATTTTTTAAAAAAAAGGAAGGGGAAGGGGGGAAAGGGGGAAGAAGGGAAAACAAAAAACAAGAGGGAATTTGGGAAGGAAAAGATTTTTTGAAAAAAAAGAGAGGCTAGGAAAAAAAGGGGGGAAAAAAAAAAAAACCCCGGGAAAAAAAGGAAAAAAGGAAAAGGGGAAAAGAAAAAAAAAAAAGAAAAATTTTTGGGAAATTGGTGGAAAAAAAATAAGAAAAAAGGGAAAAATAAGAAAAAGACAAAAAAATTTTTTTGGAAGGAAAAAAAAAGGAAAAAACAAAAAAAAAATGAATTTTTAACATGGCCCCCTTACGGGACAGAAGAGAAAAAAATTTTTTTTTTAAATTGGTTACAAAAGGATATTCCCCCTTTCCCCCCCCCTCAAAAATTTTTAAAAATTCTTTTTTTTATCAAGACAAACCCAATCCGCTAAGGGGAAACCCAGAGCCAAACTAAAATCTAACCAAATAAAAAAATTTTTTTATAAAAACCCCCTACAATAAAAAAAATTTTAACCCAAAAAAATATAAAATAACCCATTAAATTTTCAAATTAAAAAAAAAACCTATAATTTTTTTCTACGGAAAAAAAGTAAGTAAGTTTTTTTGCAAAAAAAGAACCCGGAAATTTTAAAAATTTTTAACTTTTCCAAATGTATATTTAAGTTGATACAAATTGGTTTAAAAAAATTTTTTCAAAAGAAAATAAAAGGTTGAAATTGGAAAAACAAAACAAGTACTTAACAAAAAAAAAATTTACTTTTTAAAAGGAAAGGGGAATTTAAGTTTAATAAAAGCTTTCTTGGTTTAAACTTTAAAAAGGCTTTTTAAAAATTTAATTTAAAAGTTTTAGAAAATTAAATAAATTGAGTAATTAAAAAATTTTTCTATTTTCTCAAAAATTTGTAGGTTTATGGCATTTGGTTTTGTAACCCGGTGTTAAAACGTTAAAGGGAAATTGTTTTCTTTATTGGGATCAAGAAAAATTCCCTTTTTTAGTTTTTTCTAAATGTTGGTTTTTTAAAATAAAATTTAATTTCCCCTTTTTACCAAAAATTTTTAAAAAATTTTTGATGTTTTTAAAATTTTGCTGAAAAATTTTTTTTAAACAAGGAAAATGAAAAAAAAGACCTAAAAGTTAAAAAAAAATTCTTAACTTTAGTTAAAAATTAAAGTAAAAAAAAAATAAAAATTTCTTAAAGAAAACTAGCTTTAAAACTTTTTTTTTGTTATAATTTAAAAGAATTTTACATAATTTTGCAATTAAAATTTTTTCCTTTTGAAAAAAACCCAAATTACCCCGCCTTGTTCATCTTGGGGGGAAAATTTTTAAAATTTGTTTTTAAAAAGGTTTTAAAATTGAATAGGAAAGGTTTTTTTAAAATTTTATTGGGATAAAGGAATTAAAAGTTTTTGTTTTTTTTGTGGGGTTTTTAAATATTTAAAAATTGTAAAAAGTAACTAAATTTTAATTCATGGCAAATAAATATTTTAAAAAGTTTTTTTGGTTAATTAATTTTTTAAAAAATATTTAAAATTTTAAAAAAACTTTTAAACTTTTTAAAATTTTATTTATTTTTGTTTTTAAAAAAAGGGGCTTTTTTTGGGAAAAGATTAAACCCCAAACCAAATAAACTTGGAAATTTTAATTTTGAAAAATATTTTTTTAAAAAAAGTTTTTTTTTAAAATTTGTAAAAAAAATAAAAATTTTTTTTTTTCCATAAATTCAAACCCCCCCAAAAATTTTTTTCTTTTAACTTTTCCAAACGAAAAGGAATTTAATTGCCAAAAAATTAAGAAATAAGACCCAAAAAAACAATTCCTTTCAAAAAAATTTTTAAAAGTAGAAGACCCCATTTAATTTATTGCTTTTCCCCCCAATAAAAATGTTTTTACAAAGGGGAAGTTTTATTCAAGAAAATTCCGCCCCTTTCAAAGGAAGATTGTAAGAAGTTTTAAATTAAAAGAAAATACTGGGGCCAGTTGCAGAATTCATTGGAATTTAAAAAATAAAAATTTTTTAACAAACTAAAAAAAAAGAAAAATGCAAGTTTTTAAAGTTTTTAAATTTTTTTTAAAACCAAACTCCGTATAATTTTAAAAAAAAACCCTTTAACCCTTTTGTCACAATTAGAAAATTTTCCCAAATTTCAATTAAAAAACCCGGTTTTTAAAAAAGGAAAATGTTTTAACCCTTTTTTTTTTTTTAAAACCCCTTTTAATTTTTTTGAAAAATTTAGAAAAAGTCAATCCCCCTTAGGGAAAATTCCAAATCCCAAGCCTTAAAACCCCAAAATTTTTTACTGATTTATTTCTTTAATTTTTGGGTTTTTTCCGGACTAAGAATCCACCCGCCCCTTTTTTTAAAAAGGGGCCCCAAAAATTTTTGTTCCAGGGAACCATTTTTCCCCGAATTTAAAAATTTTTTATCCAAAAATTTTTCTTTTAAAAAAAAAAGGTTTTGCAAGCGTTTTATTTTTTCCCTTTTCCTTAAAATATTTAAATTCCCCCGGAAAAAATAATTTTTTTTTAAAATTTTGGGGGAAATTTCTAATTAAACCCAAACTTAAAAAAAAAATTTTAAAAGGGAAAAATTTTTTAAAATTTTAAAACCACATTTTATTTTTATTAATTATTCAAAAGGTAGTGAAAAAAAAAAATTGGAAATTTTCTAATTTTAAAAAAAAAGGGTTGGGGTAACCTTTGACAGTTTTTAGAAACAAAAATTTTAAAAATGTTTTCAAAAAAAAATTTTAAAATAAAATGTTTTTTTTTTAAGGGAACCCCGGGGAAAATTTTAAAATTTTTTGAATTTAAAAATTTTGTTATTAATTACAAAAAAGTTTAAACCCCTTTTTAATTAATTGTTCAAAATATAACAATTTGTTTTCCTTTAATTAAAAAAAAACAAAAATTAAAAATCTTGGGGCTTATTTTTAAATCCGTGGGGTTGGAATGAAATCCGTTTGGGGGGGAAAAATGGGAATTTTTGTGTTTTTTTTACCGGGTTTTGGGTTTTAAATCCGATGAAGGGAAATAAAATTTTGGAATGTGAATTTTTGTTTACACGAACCCTTTTTGGGGGGAAAGGAGAAAAAATTTTCCAAAAAAAACCATTTTAGTTAAAAGAATGGTTTTTATTTTTTGGTTTTTAAATATTTCGAATATTTTTCCCAATAATTTTAAAATAAATTATTTTGTAAATAATAAAATTTTTAAAAATTTTAAAAATTTAAATTTAATAAATTCCATTAAATAATTTTAATATAATTTTATTTTTATTAAGGCTTTTATTTTTATAAAAAAAAAAAAGAAAAAAAATTATAAAAAATGGGGAAAGCCTTTGGGTTAGGGAAGAAAATTTCACAAAAATTTTTTTTATTTTGCGGGTTTAAATTCGATTTATTAATTTACGTGTATTTATTTTTCCCTGGAAACCCCCAAGGTTCTTCTAACCCCCATATACAGAAATTAATGGAGTTAGTCTGGTGACTTGGTGGCAAGTGGTGGTCCACCGCGCCAACCCATCCCCCGGGAAACTGCTCTTTTTAAGTGATTGTTACATTAGGGAAAAAGGGGCGGGGCACCATATGTTGATAAATAATATTGCCCCTGCTGTAAGGGAAACATTTCAAATAATAGTGGTAGTTGTTCTGTAAGGAATTCTAGGTACATGCGGGAATTTAGATGCCCTCGGAAAATGAAGGTCCTTTTAAATCGATCATAAATGGCCCACCCATAATTTCATAAATCTGTGTTGAAAGTTGGCACGATTGTCCTATGTGGTTTTCCCCTTTCCCCAAGTGTGTTCATTGTGAAGGTTTTTGACGCCCTCTGGGTAATTGAGTTCATCGTGAAGAAAATGGTTTATGTGTTGAGGTTTTTAAAACCAGTTGCAAAATTTCCCAAACGAAGAGGAGGATCTGTTTGGGTTGAATCTTTGAACTTGTTGTTTATGGTAAGGGAACTGCTATTTTTCGAAAGTTTCCCTACTTCGATGGACACGGAATCGTAGAAAGACGCCCTGTCTGACACCCGGATGCGTTCAGTAGCCCTGATTATGCCCTTCCATATTACATTATTTGGAGGGCGATCCGATAATTTTTTTAATCTAGGAAATTTACCCGTTACTCTTAGGGTACGAAATGATCCACTGATCGTTTTTTGGGGTTTTGGGAATCTGCGATTGGAAAACGTTTCGGTATTCTGCAGTGCAGCGGTTGCATTTCCCTCACAAACGCCCAAGGCAAATACAAGTCGGCATATTTTTCCGTTTTAAATAACAAAGGATTGAATTGTGATAGGGATTTTTTTAAAATACACTTCATAACAAAGAGTAGTAAATTAAATTTTATTAAAATTGCCTTTATTAAACTAGTACAGAATTGGTAACAAATTATTTGGATTCCCCAATAAATTGATTTTATGTTTTAACGTGATTTGTGATACCCAAATTATAAAAAATAAATTTCCTTCTGTAAAAAAAGTGACAAAGATATGTAGGTACATGATGTAACCCTTTGGGTAGTCCTAAAAAAATAATGTATTATTTTTTTTTAGTTGAGCATTAATCTTTAAAATGTATTACAAATTTTATGCTAATAATTATTTGTGTACCCTTTATCATTTCTTACGGTGTTTATTTACTAAATAGTTTTTTTGCTTGGTAGAATGTTTGTTGTAAAATTAAAAATTTCCGAAATAAAAACTTCGCTGTTAATAGCCGTGTGGCCATAATTTTATTTAGAATTTAAAATTTTTTGCAAGTTTCTTTTTTAAAAATGTGGGTCTTCAATGTATTTAACAAAATAATTTTTCCGTTTTAAAACCTTAAAAAAGTGTTTTCAAAATTATTTTATTTTGTTTTTTGTAGTATAAAAAAAAAATAAATGAGGGTACGTATGGGTGAACTTTATTAATTTTTCATCTAAAAATCCGTTTTGAAAAAGTTGATTGCCTATAAATATTTTTCTAAAACGCGGGAAAATTTTTGACCCCCTGACAAAAATTTTTGGTGAAATCTTCAATTGGCATAACCCAGTAAAAGGGGCATTTCCCGGGCCCCTGTTTATATGAATTTTTTCTTTTTTTTTTATAGTACAATAGCTCAGAAGTGCCGGTAACACTAACCCCAATCACCCCCGTTATTTACAGGGTGATTCTGAAGTTTTCCCCCCCCCTTTTAAGACATTTTATGTAAAAATAATGAAAAAAAAGTTATATAAAATAGGTCCGAAAACGCTTCGTTAGCGATTAAGTAGCGAAAGTTTGTGAATTCTGGGTTTAAAGAGTAAATAAAGCCCTATGAATTTTGGAAAGGTTAATTAAATAAGAAATTCGTGGATTCTTATGTATTTTTCCCGTAAAACTAATAAAATAGGTTTCAGAACTGTACCCGTGTGTTTTTGGGGGTTCAGGGTTAAATGCAAAAAAATTGGGGGACGAAAATGTTTTTTTAAGTTTGATGTACAATAACTTTGTTAAAATTGATTTTAAATACATAAAATCAAAAAAATTTAAATTGTGAGAATTTAATTCTGAGAAAAATTGTTAATAAAATCTAAAAAAACATAAATAAGTACCAAATATCGATTTTTTCAGTATTAATATATTTTTAAAGCAAAATTAATAGGTTGGGCCAGTACGCATGTTTATAATAGTGTTTGAAAATGGGCCTATTATCAAAAAATTTTGCAGCAGTTTGTGTATTGTTTGTTGCGTTTTTTAAATTTTTTCAGGACCCCTGTATTGCACAGCGAACCATTATAGGGAAATTAATTCATCACGAGAATTCAATTTTGTCTTGTATAAAATGTTTTTATCCATCCCCAGATGCAATTAAAATGGAGATGATTGGTGATTTGGTGGAAGGGTGAGGCCTAGACAATCCAGTGCCCAGGAAATTGATGTTTTAAAGTAAGCAGAAAGGGAGTGAAAAGTGGGAAGGGTCCGTCATGCGGGAAGTACAAATTTTTTTAAAGATTAAAAGGGGAACATTCTCTAAAAGCTGCGGAAACTTTTTTGAAAAAAATGAAAAATAGAACTCGCTTTTAGGGTCCAGGTAATTAAAAGGCCCAATCACCCGATTGTGCAAAAGGCCAAAAAATTTGACGCTAAATCGGTGTTGAAAGTTTTTTCCCACTACCTCATGTGGATTTTTTCTCCCCAATGTGTTCTTGTGCAATTTATTGACACCATCCGAGTGAATTGTGTTTTCCCCGTAAAAAAATACGTTGTAGAGTTGATTATTAATATTCAAAAAGTTGCAAAACCCCAAGCAAAGCGGCCCACCCCTAGGTAAAATGTTGAACTTTTGTTTATGAAAAAGGATAAAAATTTGTTTCGATTAAGTGTGTCCCCCCGTTGATGCGAAATCTATCCCCCTAGAAATACGTGGGTTATTACACCTGGTGCGATACGCATTAATAAAAATATATCTAATTTTGGCGTGTTCATAATTGGTTCTGTATTGGTAGTGATTGTTTCCCCAAGGTACGAAAAGTTCCCGAAATTTTTTTTGGTATTGGAATCCCCCTATTGGGTAAGTAGTTATATTCTTCTAAGAGTCTGCATTCCTTACAGTAACCCTAATAAAAACCATATCAGCGTGTTCCTCTGATGTAAATAAGTTTAAGGATTTTTTCCGGGAAAAAACAATCGAATTATAACTCACAGAATAATTGATTAATAACACGATTCACAGAACCCCCATTTGCTGTAGCTTGCAAAACCCACTAATACCAATTCTAAGTAACATTCAGAATAAATTTTTGATCAGCTGGGTTTTGTGCGTTACCAAATTAGAAAATTAAAAAAACAAAAAACTGCTTTCGATGTTAGTAAAAAATAATGGGAAAATGTTTGTTTATTTATTTTCGAAATTTGATGTAAATTTTTATTAAAAAAAAAAAAGAAAAAAAATATTTTTTTATTTAAAAAAAATTTTATTTAACTTTAATCTTTTTTTCAATTTATCCGCAAAGGAAAAAAACATTTTTCTTACTTTATTGGTATTATTTTATTTTTTTTAGCTTTGATTTATCAATTTTTCAAATTAAATTTCTCAAAAAAAAGTTTTTTGATTTTTTTTATTTTAACCCAAAATTTTTAAAAAAATTTTTGTAATCAAATTAAAAAAAACTTGTTTGTCCAAATTTTTTTTTATTTAACCCCGAATCCCCCAAAAACTACACAGGTAATTCTAAATTTTTATTAGTTTAAATCAAAAAAATACATAAGAATCCCCGATTTTTTTTATTAATTTCCTTCCAAAAGTTAGATGGTTTATTTTTACTCTTTCCGGAAATTTTCAGGCGAAACATTCCCTAGTGTAACCGCTAAAGAACTTTTTGACCTTGTTTTTAAATTTTTTCATTATTTTTACTAGTAAATGGTGTGAAGGGGGGGAGAACTTCATGAACACCCCGAATATATATATATAATTATATTAAAATTAATTTATTTCAATAAAATTTTATTTTTAAAGAAATTTATTCGGATAAAAAAAATTCTAAAATTGACCGAAAAGTTTGTTTAGAAAAAAAATTTTAAAATTTTGAACCTTTCGGTCTTTGGAAAAGGTTTTTTTAAAATTTTGGTGAAATTTTTGAAAAAAAAATTTTTTGCTAGGGAAAATTGTTTAACAAAAAACCATACCAAAAACCAATTTAAAAAAATTTTTAACAAAATTCTGTTTGGGCCGTATGCTTTTTTTTCTTTATGTCCGGAAAAAAAATTATTTTGGTAAAAATATATGAAAATATCAAAACGAAATACGTATAAAGTTGGCAAAATTGATTAAATTTAATGCAAAATTTTCCTAGTTCAAAATTTTTTGACCCTTTTCAAAAAAGCACGTAATTTATTGCAATCGAGAGTGTCATTGTAGGAGCTTCTATGCAAAATAGATTTTTTTGGTTTTTTATTGAAAACTAATTTTTTAAACATAGTTAAACAAAAAAAACATTTTTGTGTACTAAAAAATTCAGTTTTTTATTTTTATGTTTTTTTTAGGAAAAATATTTTTTTTTGAGTTTTAGGGGACTTTAAGAAAACCCCTTTTAAAAAACAAAAAATTGTGATATTAAACATTGACATTTATTTTTAAACTTTTGTGAAACAAATCATTAATTGGGAAAAAGGGAATTCATCATAATCTAACGTAAAACCTTACCTACCAAATTACATTGGCCCTATTAATTCAAGAAAAACTTTTGAAGCCAAAGAAGTTACATAATTAATTTTTTTCAGCCTTGCCTTCTTTCTTTTGTACGGGTTTTTTTTCCCCCTCTAAGTCATTTGAAAAAAAACTAAAAAAATTTTTTAAATTAATTTACTATCTTGTATCTCATTAAAATTTCCCCAAATTGACGAAAAAAATTACCCGAAAAATAACGGTTTTTTAATTCATCTAACCCTGGGGGCGGGGAAATTTTCATGGGCCTAAAAAAATTGTTTTTTCGGTTTTAATTTTTTTCTTTTTACGACTTACATAGTTATTTTACAGATTACGAACTGAGAAAAAAAGTTACCGAATTTTTTTTTGGGGGATTTTTTAAAGAACAAAGCCCAAAAATTTTAAAATTTTTAATTTTACACCCTTTTAAAAAAATTTTCCAAAAGGTTAAAATTAGGGAATTTAATATTGGGAAAATGGGGGGTTTTCTTTTTGAAAGAAAATTTTTAAAATCACCCTTTTACTTGAATCTTATTAAAGAACTAGTGACATTAGAGTTTATGACTTTTAAAAAAATGAGGAGGCATTCAAGGGAATTATTTTTTTTTTTTTGTAAGTTTAAAGGTTTTATATCTTGGGGACCCGGGGGAAAATTTATTTTTTAAATTAAAAATTTCATCGTTTCAGCTAATTTCCTTTTAAAACCAAAAAAATTTAAAAAAATCACGACAATGGAAAACTAGTTTTTAAAAAAAGGTTTTACTTTTGGATCTTTAATATAGTTCGGCTACAAAATTTTTTATTCCCTTTTTAAAAAACCCTTTTTACCGAAAAAAAAATATATACAAAGCTAAAAAAAAATTGTCCTAGGAGCAAAACTTTTTTCCGGTTAAGAAAAATTCTTTTCATGTTTTTAGACCCCTGAATAACCGTTAAAGGTTTTGGGTTTTTGAAGTTTTTTTTCGGATTTAGCCTCGAAAGAAGGTTTTGTTGAGGATTTAAATTTTTTGCTTTTTTAATGCCCCCTTTAAAAAATTTCCCTATCACTTGCCAAGGGAAATCGTTATTTGCAGTTTGATATGAAAGCTTCCCATTTTTTTTTTTAAGTTGGTTTTTATAAAGGGGTTTTAAAAAGTTTTTTAAAATTTTAATTTTTAATGACGAAAAAAATTATGATTACATATTTGGTTTTGAGTTAAACTTTAATTAAGCACTTTAATAAATTTTTTAAATTTTAAATTAAATTGATTTTCATTTTTTGTTTAACTTGGTAAAGTTTTTAAAAATCTTTTTTGGTTCTTTAATTTTTGAATACAAAAGAAGTAAAAAAAAATTTTTAAAAATTCCCCAAAATTTTTTTAAAGAAAATTTTTTAATTTTTTTTTGTTTTTTTTTGTTTTTCTTTTTATTTTTAAAATTTGTTTTTTTAAAAATTTTTAATTATTTCTTTTTGCAGGGTGCAGGGGGGGCCCTTTTTTCTTTTTTTATTCTACTAATCAACAGAAAAAAAAAAAGGGGGTTCTCAATTTCATCCTCTATTTATTTCGTTTGGGAGTTATACTTTACCCATTATATCAACAAAAACCCTTTTTGGTTAAAAAAACCAAAATTTTGGGGTTTTCCCTTTAAAAACCAAAAAAAAAAACTTTCGATTGTACCCCCCAAACAAGGCAGATGTAAAATTACTTTTTTTTTAAAAATTTTTTTTTTTTTTTTTAATTTTTTTTAAAAAGTATTTTTAATATAAAAAAAATACCTAAAAAAAAAAAATAAAAAAATTTTAATTTTCCTTTCAATTAATGTGAAAACGGGTTTAAACCCCCCCGGATTTTACTTGGTTTTTTTTAAAAAGAAAAAAATTTTAACCCTTTAAAGGGGCCCCTTTAATAACTAAATGAACATTATTTTTTTTTATAAAAAAACCCCTTTAAAAACCAGTATTTTAAAATTTAAAATTTTTTTTAAAAAAAAAACCCCAAAACCCAAAGTTTGGTGCAAAAACAAAATTTGGCAATTAAAATAAAAAAAATTTTAAATATTTGATAAAAAAAAATTTGAAAAAAAAATTCTAACCTATTAAGCTTTTTAAAAAAAATTTCCCTTTTAAAATGAAAAACAAGTTTTGTTTTTTAAAAAAAATTTTAACCTTAAAGTAACATTAAAAAAAAACCCCCTTTAAAAAAAATTTAAAATTTATTTTAAAAAAAACAAAGATTTGTTTTTTCCACAAATTTAAATTTAAAAAATAATTTTTTAAAAATTGGCTTAGTTTTTTAAAAAATTTTCCCCCTTTTTCATAATTTTTTTTAAAATTGTATTCAATTATTATTTCTTCACGATTGTTTTTCCCAATTTGCCCTTTCCCTTGCTTTTATTCATTTATAAGTTTTTTTTTTAAAAAATTTAAAATTTAAAAAATTTTTCAGAACCCCAAAAACTTTGTTTGGGGATTTTTAAAAAAGTTTTTTTTTTGGGGGGTTTTGTTTTAAAATTGTTTTTTGGAAAATTTATATTTTTACGATAAAACATGTTTTTTTTGGGTTTTTTTAAAATTTTTAAATTTTTAAAAATTTTATGATTTTTGAAGATTGTATCAATTTTAAAAAATTAAAAAAAAAAAAAAAATAAAAAAATTTTTTAAAGAAAAAAAATTTTATTTTCCCCCATAGGTACACTAGTAGAAAAAAAAGTGGGGGATCCCCAAACTTTAAAATTTGGGTCCAAACTTTGTCTATGAGCCCCTTTTTTGTTACCCTCAACCCTTTAAACCCCCCCCATTTTTGGAAAAAACCCAAAAAAAATTTTTATGTTCAAGGGTTTAAATTTTTTAAAATTTAAAAAATTTAACCCCCCCTTTTAAGGG
Organism: Homalodisca vitripennis; assembly: GCF_021130785.1. Classification (NCBI taxonomy): domain Eukaryota; kingdom Metazoa; phylum Arthropoda; class Insecta; order Hemiptera; family Cicadellidae; genus Homalodisca; species Homalodisca vitripennis. The sequence continues at coordinate 14,078 of NW_025783483.1, forward strand.
GGAAATTTTTTTGGATTAAAAACCAAAAAGTAAAACCCCGAAAAAAGTGGTTCTTAAAGGGGAGTTTACAAAAAAAGGGTTTTTAAAAAAAAAAAAAATGTTTAGTAAAAAATTAAAAACCCCAAAATTTTTTTTCCCCCAAAATTAAACAGGGTTTTGTATTTAAAAGAAAACTTTAAAATTAAGTAAACTTCTTTTTAGAAACGTAGCAGAAAAATATGTTGTAAAAAAGGTTTTTGGGAATTTTTAAAACAACTTTGGTAGAAGTTTTTAAAAATTTCCCCTTTTTAAAATTTTTGGGGGCAAAGCTTTATTTTTTTACTTTTTTTCCCCTTTTATTATGACTTTTTTTTATAACGCCATTTTTTTATTTTAAAAATTTTTTTATATATTTTTAAAATTTTTAATTTAATAATAAAAAAATATATTTTTTAAACTTGAAAATTTTTACTACAAAAAAAAAATTTTTCAAAATTTTCAAAAGGGGTTTTTAAATTTTGAACAAAAAAAAAAACAAAAAAAGGGGTGTATTTTTGTTAAAAAAGGGGGGGGAAAATAATTTGGGGGGTAAAATATTTTTTCCGGAAACCATTTAAATTTTTAAAAAGTTTCAAGAAGTTTTTCTACACAACCCCAAATTCTTTAAATTTAAAAAAATACACCGAAAAAAAATCATTTTAAAAGGGGAAAAGGAAAAAAAGAAAGGGTAATAACGGTTTTTAAAAAAAAATACAAAAACAAAACAATATTGAAATAAAAAAATTTTTTTTTCTAATGGAAAACCCGAGGGGCATTAATTTGAACACGCTGCGGCTATCGTTTTTAAAATTTTAAAACCTAAATGGAATTTTTCTTAAAGGGGGCCCCCCCGTTAAAAAACCCCCGGGGGCCCCTTTTTGAGGGTTTTCGGGGACTTTTTTTTAGAACCACCAAAAAATAAAACCTATTGCTTCTATTTTAAAAAAAGCAAAAAAAGGGGGTTGGGTTTTCCCCCCCCCCAACGGGATAAACCTTTTTTAAAAAAGTAATAAAAATTTTTTAAAAAGGGGTTTTTTGGGGTTAATAAATTTTTTTAAAAAAATTTTTAAATTTTTTAAATAAAAAAACTTACAGTTAAACCCCCCCTCAGAAAAAAATACTTTTGGCCCCTTTGACTTTATATTTAATTTTGTTTTGGAAAAACATATTAATTTAAAATTTAAGAAAAAAAAAATCTATACAGTATTTTCAGTAAATCCCTAAAAGGAAAAAAATCCCCAGAACATGAATGGGGAAAACCCCCTTTAAAAAAAAAGTAACAAAGGAAAAAAAAATTACCATTACCCATTTTAAAAAATTTATTGTTTTTTTAAAAATAAAAATTTCCTAAAAAAAAAAAAAATTTTTAAAAAAAAAAAAACGATAAAGATTTAAAATTTTTGGGGGAAAATTTAAATTTTTAAAAAAAGGGGTTTTTCAAAAATGTTAAAAAAATTCAAAAAAACAAAAAAAAATATCACCAAAAGGGGGGGAAAAAACCCCTTTTAAGGGGACATGGGGAAAAAATTTCCCAAAACCCCCGGGGTTTTTTACATGGGTTTTTTTTGTTCACCAAAAATTTTTTTGACCCATAAATTAAAACATTTAAAAATTTTAAATTTGGTATTTAAAATTTTTAGTACAAAAAATTTTTTTTAAAAGTAAAAAGGGTTTTGTTACAGTGGTTTTTTTGAAAACAAAACGGGGGGGATGCCTTTTAACCCCAAAAAACCCAGATATGGTTTACCAATTTAGAGTTTTTTTCTTTTTTTGCGATTTAAATTTTAAAAAGTATGTATTTATATCATACAAGAAACTTAATAGAAATATGGATACATTTTTTCAGACAAATTTAAAGCAACTTTTGATATTTCACTAAATGCCAAACGATTTATTCTTTAATTTAAAAATTTAAAAGCTGCCCAAAAACTGATTTAATTTTTTCAACCAAATGCCAAAGGGAAAACCTTTATTCTTATTAAACAATTTTTTTGCCAGGACTCTGCTCCTATTTGACGTTTTTAAACGAGGGGAAAAAGTTGCAAGGATATTTATAAAGATAATCACTTAACCCAAATACTGGAAAAAAGGGATTTAAGAAGGTAAATTGGGTATGTCGCTCGAGTTACTGTGGAAGGGTAAAAAATTTTAATTTTGGGGCAAAAAAAATCTAAATTTAAAAATGCATGTCTATTTTTCCTTTAAAAAAAAAAGGGGGGAAGTAGGAGGAAGTTTGGCCAAACCAGGGAAAAAGGTTTAAAAATTAATCTTAAATAACAAACCCAAATTCCCAATTAAAAAGGGGACCGTTTTCAAAGAACGAAAAGTGCCCCGCGGTAAAATAAACAATAAAAACATTACTGTGGATTTAAAAAAACCAATTAAATTTAAAAATTTTTTTTTTCAAATTAAAAAAAATTTTTTTCCAAAAAGCTTTCTAGTAAAACCCGGGTAAAATATCTACTTTAAAGCCCCAAGGGAAAAAAATAATCGTGAATACATAAAATATTTATGTTTAAAACCCTTTTTTAATTCCTTCTTTTTTCCTTTACCCCGAAAAAACGGAATAAAATTTCATCGTTTTTGTACCCTTTCAAAAAAAAACTACAGGGGGAGAAAACCCAAAACCATACCCGGGGGAGCTGTTTGGCAGCTTTGGGCAAGAGGAGAAAGGGCTTTCCCGTCCTAATTTGAAAAGCGCTTTCCCCGACCCCCCAAGCTCTAATCCTTTTGTGTTTAAAGGGGGTTTTCAGGGTGAATTTAATTAAACCCCAAAAAAAGTTTTGGGGGCTGGTTAATCTTATAATTGAATAAATGGAAAAAAATCATTGTTTAAAAATTATCCTTTTTTTTTTAAATTTAAAAAACCTTATTTTTGTAAAGATATGCTCCTAAATTTGCCCAAAACCCCTGAAATAAATTCGATCAAAACTAATGTATTTTTTATTTTTTTTAAAAATATAATAATATGTGTTTTTGAAAGAATTGCTAAAAAAAAAATTACAGCAATTTAAAAAGATTGAAAAACACAAACATTTAAAAATTTTTCCCCGAAACGTTTACCCCTGGAAATATTGCCTAACCCTAAATTTTCACTCGCAAAACACCTGACAAAAATTCCCATTCCCCAAAGGGGCATCTTCCCACACAAATAAAAACCCCAAAATGGGGAGAACCAAACGCTTGGTTTTTCATTCCGGGATAAAAGCCAAAATGTCTACTCAATTTTAATGGTTATAAAAATCGTTTAAATTCAAGGGACCAAGAACCCCCACTCAAATTTTTCCTTCCAACGCTCCCCAGACCAGAAAAACCAAATTTAGGTTTAATTTCTCTCCCCCCCCCCCCCCCCAACCAGAACCCCCCCCCAAATATACTCTTTTCATCAAACCCCACAACAGAACTAACAGTTATTTCCCTTTTTAAAACCCCCCCCTCATCTTGAACCCACAAATACAACCTATCCCCCCACCTCACAGCCGTAATCTTTTTCTTTCGATTGAAAAAAACTAATTTATAATATGATACCTTCCAACCAAAAAAACTTAAAGCCGAAAAAAATTATTTGGGGAAACCCGTAAAATTTACACAGAAAAATTTCTATATCGAGACTTGGGCATTTAAAACAAGTATTTATTTGCAGCGTGGGTTTTGGGGAAATTCCCCCTTTTTAACATGAAAACTAAATCAATTTCGTAGAAAATTAAAAAGCAACAGTACTTTTTATCAAAAATTGAAACGCTGCATGCTTTTCACTGAAAAAGCACATAAAAAAGAAACAAAACAAAATGGTTTTAAAAAAAATACTAAAGTAAACCCCTTTCCATTTATTCAAAAGATTTTCAGTGAGTAATTAAAATTAAGGACAAAATAAAGGGTAAAAATTTTTGAGATTCAAGTAAAAAAATCAATTCCCTGGGTTTTTGGGTTTTTATTATTAAAACTTATTTAAAACCATAATTTTATTGACTTTTAAAAATTAAATTAAAAATTTTTTAAAAAAACATAAAAAATTTTAAAACCAATAGAGTAATACAATAAGTTTAAAAAAAAATATTTAAGGCCAAAAAAAATTTCAAACCCCCTTTTCGCAAAAAAAAATAAAAATAATAGATACCAAAAGACTTCTACGGTAGAAACCCCCGAAGAGATGCAAAAACAAAAAAAGAAATGTTTTGGGGTTTTAAATTCCCTGTAATGAAACTTTACCTTTATTTTTGTTTTTTAAAATTAAATTAAAAAAAAAACAAACAAATTGTTTTACGAGTAAAACGCCCCAAATTTCCCAAAAGAATAGGAAAAAAAACAGTTTATCCCCCTTTAGTTCAAATCTATAAACATATGCCCCCTTTCAATTTAAATAAATGAATAAATTTCAGTAGTTTTTTAAAATTTCCAAAAAAAAAAAGGAAGACAAACCCCGCTTGGGGAAAAACAAAAGTTTAAAAAACGCATCAGTTTTATCTTATTTCTAAAATTCAAAAGGGGGGAAAGGGGGAAGTAAAAAACCCCTGCCCCCTGTCCTTATTTTAGATGCGGTCCCCGCGAGGGAAAGGGTTTTATGGGGAACACCAACTTCCCGTACAAACTCCTCTTAACTCTGTTTTAGCGGACAGAACCCTCCTCACCCGTACACTCAACTTTGGGGACGTTAAAGGTTCTTTTTTGTTTGGGGTTTATGTCGTTTAATTTATTGTCACTCTTTTTTCGCAGTCCCTCACCGGGAAATCATTATTGTTTCTTTTTTCCCCCCTTTAAAATTTTTTTCGTTTTTCTTTTCAGTTTTGGGTTTATTTCGGTTTTTTTTTTTTGAAAGAAAACTGGATCGGAGGGAAAAAGGAGTTGACGCAAGTTCTCCCCCACGGTTTTTAATGAAGCCGCCAGTCCCTCCCGGGGCTTCAAAATTTGAACAAACGTCTCAAGTAAAAACGCTCTCCCCCCAACAAAAACATTGTACCTCATAATTAAATAATTTAAAAATCATTATCACCCTTTATTGTCTGTTTTTAAAATTTTACAAGAAGATGGGTTTTTTTTCGTATAATTTAGGAGAAGGCAATACCCATTTGGGGGGTAAGTCCCAACACACAATTTTACTTTAATAAGCAAAAAAAAAATTTTTTTACAATTTTAAAAGAAGAAAATTTTTCCTAAATGTAATATTATTTTTTTTTTGACCTTTTTTTAGGGTTTATATATTTTTTTCCATAAAGGTTAATTTAAAGGGGGACACAATTTGTTTATGAACTTTTTTAAAAAATTTTAAAAAAAAAAAAAAACCAAAACTGCATTATTTTTTCGAATGTTTTTTTTTTAAGAAAAAAAAAAAGTGTATTAGTAAGAAGTTTTTAAAATTAATTCATTTTTCTTTTAAAAATTTATTTTGGTCAACAAATCCCTGAGATATATGTACATATCTGAAATATTTTTTACTGGCTTTTAAAATTTTTAAAAGGAACAAGTAATTGTATTAGATAAAAGTTGTATAATAAACAACTTTTTTTAAGGTAAAAATTTGGGTCCAAAATAATAAGTTAAAGAGTAATGAAAACCCCTTATAAAATTTTTTCCATATCCCAATTTGGGGAACCGTTACATTATAAATTCTTTTTTTGGGGAGTTAAAAGAAAAATTGTGATACATTTTTTTGGTAATCCTCTTTAAAATGAAAACTTTTAAAATAAATTTTTTTTTAATAATAAAACCCTTTTTTGTTACAGTTTGATTTTAATAAATTTTTAGAAACCTAAGTCAAAAAATTTTTAAAAAAAAAACTATTTCAAAAACATTCCCTATAAAAATTAAAAAATTTTAAAAATTATTGCTTTCTTAAGGTTTTTCCAATTATAAAAATGACTTTTTTTGAAAGAAAACTGGATCTGGAGGGAAATGGATTTGAGCAAGTTCCCCCCCACGGTTTTTAATGAAGCCGGCAGTCCTCTGGGGCTTCAATTTAAAACAAACGTCATCAAGAAAAAAACGCTTTTCCTCAACAAAAACATTGTACCTCATAATTAATATTTTTTAAAATTCATTATAACCCTTTATTGTCTTTTTTTAAAATTCTAAAAGATGGGGGTTTTTGTTCGTATAATTTAGGAAAAGGCAATACTATTTGGGGCGTATTTTCCCAACACAAAAAACACTTGGTTTTTTAAAATTATATTATTAAACTACTTTAAAATTGTCATTAAATTTTTGTTGTGTTCCCGCTTCTAGGTCTGGGGAAACTGGTATACCTGTTATATAATTATGGTTCAAATAAAACTTTCCCCTTTTTGTGGACATGTTAAAAAAATAAAGAGTTTAAAATCACGGTTTAAAAGTGTTTAGTGTTTATTTTCCCTTGAAAAAACTTGAACAAATAAAACTAATGTGGATGGGAAAAGGGGAAGGGTATTTTTAGAGAGAAAAAATTTTAAAAGAAGAGTGATGTCACCCCACCGAAGCCCGTTTTCATTTTTCACACCAAACCCCCACTACCCTGGATGTCTAAAACCCCCAAAGACCCCCACAGGATGACCCCTTTTTTGAAGTTGAAATCAAAAAAGTTTGAATTTAAAAACACATTTAAAAAAAATAGCCCTCTGTCACTGGGTAAATTGGTTTTTTTAACGGGAATCCCGCAATAAATTCAAAATTCGCAATAAAACGTTACATAGGGTTTTTTTAAATAGTAGAGAAAAAAAAAAAATTTTTTTACAATTCCAAATTATTTTAGATAAAATTTTTTTTACACTTTTTTTTTATTTTGTTAGTTTTTTCCCGGGGGGACTTTGATGGAATAAAACGAAGTAGTCTTGGGGGTTTTATACCTAATAGGGGAATTTAATTAAAAACTTTATTTTCTTTTAATAGATTTATTATAAACTTGGAAACGATTCGGGTTTACACATACCTTCGATGTTTCCCCTTATCTATTCCTTTTAATAAATTTTTAAAGATGACAGCTATAAAAGTTTGTCCAAAAGTTTCATTTTCCTAAATTTTTTACAACATAAAAAAAATATCTTTCTCATAAAATGCCAAGCAACATTTATCCTTTTTTTTTAAATTTTAGATTTTCAAGATGGGAGACGGTTTAAAGTTTAATATAACAAAACTGAACCTTAATTGAATATGTTTACTAACATAGTTTTCTAAGATTTTTAATCCAATTATGTTTCCCAAATTTTTACAAATAAATTTGTACCCCAGTAAAAATGTTTGGAAATTTGGGCGTTTTTTTTTATTAAGTTTCTAAATGTTTTTAAAATTTTTACGATAATATCATCATTCCCAAAATTGAGGTTTTTTGTTACATCAGTGATGTGCAAATCCCAACATCTAAAAAAAAAAAATGTTATTCACGTTGGCATTTTAGATGTCAGCCCCATGGGAAAATTAAATTTCTTCTAACTGAGCCCGGGCCCCTAATACTTGGGTTAAAAATAATATTTACAGACTAAATAGTTTAAAACAAAATTTGCCCCAAAATTTGTATCTTTTCAGCTGATTTCTCTAAAAGTAATGTTAAATTTTTTTATGAGAGCATATGAGGAACATTTTCATGTACGAGATAATTTTGAGTTTTTCTAGTCAATACTTAAAAATTAGGATAAATGATAGAAAAAAATCTTAATTGAAAATTTTCTACATACTTTCAATAACATAAACTCAATAAAAAAAATACACGTTGTTGTTATGTTTGGTAAATTACAAATATAATATTTATTTTGTTAAAAAGGTTTAAAAAAAATGTGGCCCGGGGTTTTAAATTTTAAAAAAATTTTAATTTTTTTTTAAAATTTAAATTTTTTTAAATTGAAATAATTTATTTAATTTTAATAATTATAATCAATAAATGTAATTTGGGGAAAAAACTCAAATGCCCAAAAACACCCACTGTATTTTTTTTATTTTTTTATTTTTTATTATTAATTTTTTACTCTTGATATTTGGGAGGCCTTTTTATAGAAAACACGAAGAATGGGGATTAAAAAAAGGCCAATAAAAAAGAATTTCGCATTGAATAGTTTAGAACTAAATTTTTAATTGAAATTTTTCCCCCCCTTGAAATTTTTATACAGGAAGAACTCTGAGCTTTTTATATCAAAGCTAATGGTTTTTCTTTTCCGCCACTCTGAAAGGAAGATTTTAAAAACAGGTCCACACTATGCCGGGTAGGCCCGGGGGGGCTGACCCCCGGGGGTAAAGCCCCGTTGATGAAAACGCCCCGGGGGGCTTTTCCGGGTAGAAAAAAGCCCGGCCCGGGCCGGCCGACCCAAACCCGCATAAATAGGTACAGATCAAAGGGAAACCCAGCCGAGCCAACAAAAAATAGAGTGGGGGCTGCCGAGCGGCTTCAGTACAAATTTAAAAATCCGACCAAATGACGAATTTTTTTATTTCGACTCATTTGTTTTAAGTAGGTTTTTTATTTTTCTTTTAAATATGGAGTGGAATGACGAACAATTTTTTTGTTTAATAGGCTTAATAGAGAACTCGTCTTCTATAGATAGTTCAAATTCCCCAAAATAAATTAAAAAACCCAAAAACCGACAGTCTCACAGAGATTGCTGTGTCTTTTGGGGTGGGAAAAAAAAAAATTGACGCAAATGGAAAAAAATTTTAAACCCGCCAATTTTGGAGGGAAAAAAAGAAAAAAGCTGAAAAGAAAAGAACAGGGGGTTTTGGGGGCGATGAGCCGACGTTAGAAATGGTTCGCTTACCAACCGATGAATTTTTTTGGGCGAAAAAAAAAAACCGAGGAATACCCAGGATAGCACCAAAGAAAAGAAGAGGTAAGTTTTTAATTTCTATTTATTTAATTTTTTTAAAAACATGCTAAAAACTAAGGCACTTTCCAACATAATAGTTTTAAGGTTGTTTTTGAATGCCCCACTCCCCCGTGGAAAAATAAAAAAATGGGCAAATTCATCTCTTACTATTGAGCCAAAGTTTACTTCTTTGGGGACTCCAAAAGGGGGGAACGTAAAGATAAAGAACATCACGCCTCCATACCTAACGTAATTTTCCCATCTCCGTAATTCCTACGAACTTTTCCTCTAGGTTTTAAAAACGATTTTGAGGAGGTTTTTGCTAAAAAAAATGTGGTAAACAGCACCAAGTAACTTTTTGAAAGCTTCCGTTTGTAATCCAAATGGAAAACGGAATACACGAAAGCAAGCAGACAGCCCCAAAGGCATTCTCAGAAACTCTTCGAGCCCTGCTGACAAAACCAAAATTCCTTTTCTTAATCCTTTGTCATGATTCCAGAGTACGGTTTTCATAAAATTTGGTGAAAGATGAACGCGTCGTCTGCAACTAACACAAATGGGGTTGGGTTTCCTTCCGGGCAATGCCCGTGGGGAGGAAATTTAAGAGTTTTCTTCTAGAGTTTTCTTAAAAAATTTTATTATTGAAAACGCCTCCATCGGAGATTCCCCTTGACAACCCACAAAAACATATAAAAATTTTGAATTGGCTCCACCACAGCCATCAAACTATGCAAAAAATCCTTGTAGTTAAAAAACCAGAGCCTAATAAAAAAGGTCACTAAAGCGATAGTATGCCGTCATAGCACCGATGCATTTGGAAATTTTCCACTTTTCCTCAAAACCTGGGCGATTTCATTCCACTCTGCTTCCTCGAGGCATCTGAAAAATAAAAGAAAAGAAAAATTGTCATTTTTTTTTTTAGAAAATTTTTTTTCTTTGTATATTTATTTATTATGCACCTCAAAAAATTCTCAAAAATATAAAATAATCTATTGGCTTTGAACAGTTTAATGCCCATCAAATGCAAATAAATTAAGAAATATCCAGCAAAAAAAAAAAATGGATTTTGTCTCACATTCAAAATAAAACGGCCAAATTAGCACAAAAGAAATGCACTTTTTTCCGAAGCTATTTTCCGGGTAGGGCCTTTTTTTATATTTATTTTAGTTTTATTTTTTCAGGAAGAGGACCACAAACATCAAGAAGAAGGCTTTAAACGATGACACCCAAATAGTTCATCCCCAAAATCTGAAGAAAAACAAGCTCAACGCTTTCCCCTTTAAGGCTGCCGGAAACCAAAAAACCCTTTAAACTCCAAGGCACCAAAAAACAAATCTGCAAGACTCGATTAGTGGAAGTCCCGGTTTTTTCCAATGCACTGGAAGGCTCGAAAGCATGAATCTCTTCAATCAAAAAGAGCGAACATCGATGATGAATATTCATTGTACGGGGAACAGATGCAATTAAACGAGAAAGCTTTTCCCTTCGCCCGAACCAGGTTAGTTGTGCAGAAAAAGATCAACCAATTATTATTTGAAGCTGAAAAAGGGTATCTTTAACTTTACAGGTACAAAGTCCACAAGTTAAACACCGGCAAAACCTGGACCGGCCAACCAAGGTGCCTTCATTCCCCCCGACCCCCCCCTCAAAAGCAACCACCTTTTTCACTGACAAAATACCAACCAACATCCAATGGTTTTCGACGTCGGAATTCCTCATTAAACCCTCGTCAATTTCATCGTATTCGCAATCGGCATCCCCGGCAAACCCTAATTCAAACTTTCCCAAAAGGACCCCTTCCCTCAATGTTTTTTAACTTTTTTACTCAAAAATTTTTAATTATGTCAATAAAATACGTTTTAAAAAAATTTTGTTCAATTTTTCCCTTTCCTTTAAAGATCTTGAAGGCCTCTACAAAGGCGTCACAAAATTCAGGGACGATTTTTGAGATACTTGTTTGGAGACTTCAAAACATACATTATGATGGGACAATCACCAGTCGAATGAAGCCAGAGGACAGCAATCGTCGCTTTTTGGAATACAACTCTATAAGAGGTATTTCTTTTTGATATTTTGGGGCCAAACCCTTTTTAGTACATTTGAAATCCGATCGCTTTCATTCGGAAAAGTTGGTATACCAACGTTTTGGGATTCCAAAATTTAACGGGTTCTTCTTTATCCAAAAAACCCC
>NW_025783484.1:0-39238 GCF_021130785.1 Homalodisca vitripennis
TTATAATTTTAATCCTAAGCCTTACTTTTAGTAATTTAAAATTTTTCAATATTACATGAATAAAATGACAAAAAGATGTTCTTAGACATATTTAAGTAAAACATTTTTTAAGCAATCAAAACTTTTTATCAAATATGTTAACGGATTTAAAAGATGTTGGCGTTTTTTAAACTATCCCCTATAAATATACATTAATGTTTGGGTTTAATTAAAACATTAATAACGGGTGACGAAACTTGGTTTCCTATCGAAACCGGAAACAAAGCTCCAGTCAATGGAAAGGCATCACTCGAATTCACCAACAAAAAAAAAGGAAAGAAAAAAACCAAATTTTAACACCGGGGGAAAATTTATGGCAACAGTTTTTTGGGACCGAAAAGGGCCCAATCCAGTGGAGTTTCTGCCCCAGGGGCGAAAAAATCAACTCAGAGGCCTACATCAGACCTTTTTCATCGGCTTCGCCGCGCTATTCAGAACAAACGACCCGGAATTGTCGTCGAAAGTGGTGCTGACCCGACAATGCTCGGGCCTCATTTCAGTCACGAACCAAACAGAACTCAATTCTTTCAAAGGGAAAAAAACTTCGGACCCCCCGTTTGTTTTTGATGACTATCACTTGTTTTTCCAAAGTTGAAAGTGTTTTTAGGCGGAAAAAAATTTTTGGGTGACGAAGACCAAAGAAAGATAAAAAACGTGGTTCATTCCTTGGGGGGGAAAAAACAGCAAACTCGGTATAGAAAAACTGGTGCCACGCTAAACAAGTGCCTTGCAGTTCCGGCGATTTTGTAGAAAAATAGAGTAATTTAAAATATTTAAAAATAAATTTTCATGCCTTACTTTTTGTTTTTATTAACTTTAAAAAAACGTTCTTTTCTTTCTGGAAGCCCTCGTATATGAAATATAACCCAAAATTTAAACGATATTAAACATTGATGTTTTTTGAAAAAAGCAATAGGTTCCAAAAATTTCTATTCATCACAGAGAAAAAAAACAATAAATTTAGAAGTCAAACCTCCAAATTCATGATTTTGGGACTGTCTCAAATACGAAGCTGGGGAAATTTATTACTCTTTTTTATCAGCTTTACATAAACTTCAAACTTTAAGAATTATATACAGTTTTGTTTTAACATATACTTATGATTTAATCTTAGTAGTACCGGAAAATGAAAAATTCACTCTCCATAGGGATTACTCTATAAAAAATGGTAAATTTAAAAAAATTTAAGCATGGCTTTAAAAAAATAAGGGCCATTTATTTTATAGTACATAATTTGAAAATATTACAATTAAATTTAATGAATAAAAAGTAATAGTCAATGTTGTAAGTTAAAAGTATACATATTTTGCTTGTATAATCAAAAGTTTTTCATTTGAATTCCATATACTATTTAGTAACCAGAAGATAATTTTCAATAAAATATTATAAATATAATAAAATAAACTAATATGATTATTTTAAATGTTTTTTTTTTTAAACTATTGCCCCACAAATATGCTCTGTTATTTCCCAAAAAAATTTAATTATATCTGAATAAATAAGTTCGGAATTACTCGTACTCGATTTTGGGCCCCCCATAGAGGAAACGAACTTGTACCGTAAACACGACATCAATTCCTATAATATATTGAAATGTTGTATTTGGGGTCCCTGCTAAAGGGTAAAAAAGTTATATTTAAGCTGAAAAGTGTAAAATTTTTACCGAAAATCGTAACGTGTTAATGAGTTTTGTGGTTTTAATTAATTTTTAAAATTTCCCTGAAATTTTGAATCATTTGAAAAAATTTTTTTGAAGGATAAAATTTTTAAAAAATTTTAAGGAAAAAAATTTAAAAAACCTTTTTAAATTGACCGGTGATAAAAGAAAAGAACCCCCCTTTTTTTAAAATTTTTTTTGAAAACAAATAAAATTTTTAAAACACCTGTCCCCCTTTTCTTTTTTATTTCTTTCTTACTTTAGTTTTTTTTAAATTAATAAAATAAATTTAACATTTGTTTTGTCCAAAAATATGAGTTTGTATTAAAAAACAAAAGTATACGTTGGGAATCTTTTTGTAACTGCAAAACAAAATTTTTAGAAATTTAAACCCGTCCGTAACGGGTGCCCAAACTGTGATCTTACAAAAAAAATACCTTTTTAATGATTACAAGAGATTTTAATTTTTAAATTAAATTTTTTGAAATTTTTTATTTTGGTGTTTTTTTTAGCAGTTGGTCCCTATTTATGAAATATAACCGTTTAAAAAAGTCCTTTTGGTGTAAGTCTGTTTTTTGAAAGGGCCCTGTTAAGGGGCCCAAAAAATGGTGAAGTTTTTTAAAAAATTAAAACCCCCCGAAAATTAAATTTGTTTCCCCCCACCAATTTCCAAACTTCCCGATGCCAAAAAATGAAAAAAATTTAAAAAAACCCCCCGGGGGGGTAATGCTTTTTAGAAAAAAAGAAAAAAAACTCGATTTGGGGAGGGACCCGGGAATTTTTTGGGAAACCTTTTTTTCTTTGGGGTTTTCCACAATTAATAAATTTAAAAAAAATAAACGTTTTTAAGAGAAGTTTTAAAAACTTTTTATTTTTCAAATTTGGGGGGAAAAACTGTGGAAAAAAAAATGAAGAATTAAAAAATTAAAAAACCAAAAATTTTTATATTATAAAAAAAAAGTTCTTTTAAATTGTCTAAACCCTTTTATAGTTTTCCCTAAAAAAACACGTAAAGGGTTTTTTGTTTGCGGAAAAAGGGGATTCCCCAAACGGGGCGGGAAAAAAAACCCCCCCGGGCAAAAAAACCGGGGAAACAAGGGGGGGGGAATTCTCATTTTGGGGCCTAAAGGGCAAAATTAAGATAAAAAAAAAAAATTTTGGGTTATTAAAAAAATAAAACTGGAAATTTTAATTAATTTCCTCACCTTACCCAAACCCAACCCCGTATTTGGAAAAGAAAAAATTAAAAACCCTCGGGGGCCCTTTTCGCTTTTTGCTGGGGGGCCCCTTTTTTCCCGGGCCCCCAAAAAGGCCCCCAAAAATTTAAACCGGGGGGCCTTTGCAAAAAAAATTGGGAAAAAACGGGAATTCGGTGAACCCTTTTAAAAAATTTTTTTAAGTTTTTCCGGAAAATTAAGTAAAAAATGACAAAAGGGGATTTAAAAATTTGACCCTTTTTATTTTATAGATTTTTTTTTCCGGAAAAACGTAAAAACTTTTGGGGCCCTTTTAGGGCATTTTTGCGGGTTAAAAAAAACCCTTAAAAGGGGGAAAAGAAAAAAAGGGGCCGGGACCCTTTTTTTTTGGAAATTTTAAACGGCCCCATGGTTTTAGCCAGAAAAGAAGGGCCTCGGGAAAAGTCTGGGACCGGGGCACTATCTTGAATTGGGGTTTTGTAAAAAAACATTAAAAAAAAACCGACCTCAAAAAGGGAAATAAATTTTAAGTCGAAAAAGGGGGTTTTTAAAATCACCAGAAAACATCTAGTCCCAAAGGGGAGAAATTCCCTGGGTGGGGGATTAAGGGTTTTGGAAGGGTTTAAGACAAGAGGGGGGGTTTTAAATTTTTGTCAGGATATTTTTTGGTTCCCAAAGAACAAAAATTTCCCCGGGGGGGGTTTAAAGTTTTCCGGTGGGGGTAAGTCTCCAGGGGGGTTTTCTTGGGGGCAAAAACCAGGAAACTTCCCGGGGGGGGGGTTTTAAAAGAATTTTGGGGACTGGAAAAAATTTGGGCATGAAGGTTTATGGCAGGGAAAATTTCCCCCGGGGGGGTTTTTAAAGTTACCAAAGGGGGGTTTAAACACATCAGGGGGGTTTAAATTAAAAGGAGGTTTTTCCCGGTCAAAACCAAAGGGAAAAACCCCGGGGGGGGGGTTTTTAAAATTACCCGGGGGGGAATTTACAACCTTAAAAAAGGGGCCCCTTTTTTTTTAAAAGGGGAAATTGGGGTCTGTGAACATAATAAAAATTCCCCCTGTCCCTATCCCACTAAAAGGAAAGCTTACTAACGCTCAGCCCAAATCCCGAAGTCACTGAACCTTTTCCTTAGATCACGTGATTTCCTAAATCCCCTTTAAAAAATTTGGGTTTTTGTTTACGACCCCAAACCCTTTTTGCCCTAAACAAAACCCCGGGAAAGTAATTTTTAGGCGAAAATGTCCAATAAAAATTTACTTAAAACCCCCGTTTTGCGGTCAAACCAAAGGGAAAAAATAGTAAAAAAATACAATGACCTTTTTTTTAAAGGTTTTATCTTAATTTCCCTAAAAAAAACCTTTAGTCCCTTTTTTTTGAAACCTTTCCCACCAAAGGTTTTCCCCCCGCTACGACCCCAAAAACAAAAAGGTTTTCCCCGGGAAAAGTTTCAACAAAATTGTAAAAATAAACACGTTTTTTTGGCCCCAAAACCAAAATTTGAGATAGGGCCAAAAAGATTACGGACCTTTTCTGTAGAAAACGCGGCCCAATTTTTCTAATTTTGATGGTCAAACAAATTTGAGCTAAAGACCAACGGTTCGGGCCCCTTCGGGTTGGGAAAAATTAATTTTTAACCCAAAAAATCTCTGGAATTTTTTTAAATGTTCCCAGCGTTTTTTCCCCTTAAAAAAATGGAAGATAGAGCAAAAATCATTTGACCTTTTTGGGATTCACCTTTCATTCCTTTTAAAATAAAATTTTCCCTCAGATCCGAGCTAGCTTTTCCCCGGTTTCCGCCCCCTTTTCGGCTTTTCAAAAAATGCAATTTCAGGGGGGAAAAAAAAGCCGAATTTTTTTTGGGGAAATTTTTTTGAGGGGTTTGAAAAAAAAAATTCTCACCCTTTTTGGGAAATTTTTCCCGTGGTTAAAACGGAAAAACTATCTGTGTACCAAATTTTAAGTCTCTAACCCCCAAATCTGGAAAATAGGTTAGAAATTTAAATTAAACGTGAGTGAGTGGGGTTTATCCCGTTACACATCGGTTTTTTTTATATATTAACTCGCCTTCGGCCCGCTGGGGGCCCCAAGCCCCCCAGGCCCCCCCAAATAAACGCCTTTCCCAAAAACCGGGGGTAAGCGGAATTCGGTGACTGGTTTTGTCCGGACATTAAAAAAAATGACAAGGGATTTAAAAAAATTTACCTTTTTCCCTAAAAATTTTTTTTCCGGATTTTCGTAAAAACTTTTGACTTTTTAGGGGATTTTTTCGGTTAAAACCCTTTGAGATTAAAGAAAAAAAGTGACCCGGACCTTTCTTGTTGGAAATTTAATCGACCTATGGTTTTTGGGGCCGAAATGAGCTCGGGAGAAAAAATCCCGCAAAGGGTCAGCTATCTTGAATTTTTTAGTAAAAAAAATAATAAAAAACCGACCCCAAGGCAAATATTTTAAATGAACAGGGGGGTTTTAAAATCACCAGGAACTTTTCTAAAATCCCAAAGGCCCAGGAAAAAACCCCGGGGGGGGTTGGGTTAATTTAAGGAGGTTAAAAACAAGAGGGGGGTTTTAAATTTTGTCAGGATAAATTTTCTGGGCCCTAAAGAAACCCAAAATTTCCCCGGGGGGGTTAACGGTTTCCGGGGGATAAGTCTCCAGGGGGTTTTTCTGGGCATACCAGGATCTTCCCCTGGGGTTTAAAGGTTTTTAACCCCAAAATTAACCCTGGGCCCCCCTGGCCCCGGGAAATTTTTCCCCCCCGGGGGTTTAAAATAACCCCATTTTTTAAAACCCCAAGGGGTTGAAAAGAACAGGGGGTTAAACATTCCCAAAAAAGGCCCCCCCTTTTTTTAAAAAAACCCGGGGGGGTTTTAAAAGAACAAAACCCCGGGGGCCTTTTTAGGGTTAAAATTTTTCCCCCTTAACAAAAAAAGATTCCCAAATCCCTACTATTCCCCTTTCCAAAAGCCCCCCCAAACCCCCAAGGGGCACTGGGAACCTTTTTTGTAAATCACCTGATTTCCTAAACCCTTTAAAAAATATTGTTTTAGTTTAAAGACCAACCGTTTAGGCCCCTTCAAGCCCCGGGAAAAAAAATTTTTTAAAGGGGAAAATGTCCCAAATAATTTCCCCCAATCCCGCGTTTTTTCGGTTTAAACAAAAGGGGGAAAAATTTGTTTAAAAAATCCACCGGACCTTTTTTAAGGTCATCTTTTTTCCTAAATAAAACGTTAGTCCCTTATTTTGACCCCCGACCAAAAGGTTTTGCCCCCTATTTGGGCCCCAAAAAACCCAAAAATTTGCGTAAAAAGGGTTTCAACAAAAATTGACAAAATCACGTTTTTTTTTGGGGCCAAAACCCAAACGAAAATAAAGGGGAAAAGAAATTTCTGGACCTTTTTGTAAAAATCGGGGCAATTTGCTAATTTTTTGGGGCCCAAACATATTTTGAGCTACGACCAACGGTTCGGCCCCCTATCGGGCTTGAAAACATTTTTTTTTTACCCAAAAAATTTTCCCCGGGAAAAATTTAAATGTTTCGAGCGTTTTTTTTCGCCCAACCATGGAAGATAGAGCAAAAAGACCCTTTGACCTTTTTCGTAGTTCACTTTAATTTCCCGACTATGGGAAATTTTCCGTCAGATCCCAGCTAGCTACAACCCTTTCGCCCCGCTATCGGGCCCTTTCAAAAATGCATGCAGGGGTTAAAGAATGCCGATTTTTTGGGAATTTTTTTTTTAGGGAGTTAAAAAGAAAAAAATCCCCAAATTTTTTGGGGTTTTCCCGGTGGTTACACGGTTTTTAAAACTATCCCGTGTAAACCCAAAAAACCAAATCTCTAACTCAATAAGTAGGTTTTGAATTAAAAAAACGTGAGTGAGTGGAGTCATCAGTTTCACATTTCCCGGGGGTATATAAAAATTTGACCCCGCCTTCGGGTCGCTGGGGGCTACGCCCCCAGGCCCCCCCAAAATAAAAAGCTGCAAATTCGGGGGTAAGCGGAATTCGGGGACCGGTTAAGTCCGGACATTAAGTAAATGACAAGGGATTTAAAAATTGACCTTTTTCATAGATTTTTTTCCGGATTCGTAAAAACTTTTGACTTTGAGGGCATTTTGCGGTTAAACCGTTAGAGATACGACAAAAAGTGACTGGACCTTTCTTGTTGGAAATTTAATTTTTGTCTTTCGATTGTGCCCTCAGATCTGATCTACGACCTATGGTTTAGCCAGAAATGAGCTCGGGAGAAAAGTCTGCACGGGTCAGCTATCTTGAATTGTTTAGTATAAACATAATAAAAACCGACCTCAAGGCAGTATTTTAAGTCGAACAGGGGTTTAATATCACCAGGAGACTATCTAGTCAAGGCGAGAAATTCCCTGGGTGGGTGATTAATGTTAAGGAGGTTAAGACAAGAGGGGGTTTAATTTCGTCAGGATATTGTCTGGTCATATGAACAAATTTCCCAGGGGGGTTAACGTTACCGGGGGATAAGTCTCCAGGGGGTTATCTGGTCATACCAGGATCTTTCCCAGGGGGGGGTTAAGAATTTGTGACTGGTAAAATTCGGACATGAGGTCATGGCAGGAAATTCCCTGGGGGGTTTAATGTTACCAGGGGGGTTAACACAATCAGGGGTTGAATGTACAGGGGGTTATCAGGTCATACCAGGAAATCCCCGGGGGGGGGGTTAATATTACCGGGGGTTAATGACACACTTGGGCCTTTTTTAAAAGGTATTGTGTCTGTGAACATAATAAATATTCCTCTGTCCCTATCTACTATTGACGCTTAGCTAACGCTCAGCCAACTCCCGAAGTCACTGAACCTTTTCTGTAGATCACGTGATTTCCTAAATCCCGTTTAAAATTTGTTTTGAGTTACGACCAACCGTTTAGCCGCTATCAAGCCCGGAATGTAAATTTTTAGGCGAAAATGTCCAATATTTTCACTTAATCGCGTTTTGCGGTCAAACTAAGGGAAATATAGTAAAAAGTCACTGGACCTTTTTTGTAGGTCATCTTATTTCCTAAATAAAACGTTAGGTCTTATTTTGACCTCCGACCAATGGTTTCGCGCTATCGACCCCAAAAACAAAGTTTCGCGTAAAAGTTACAACAAAATTGTACATAATCACGTTTTTCGGCCAAACCAATCGAGATAGGGCAAAAGATTACTGACCTTTTCTGTAGATCGCGCAATTTGCTAATTTGATGGTCAATCAGATTTGAGCTACGACCAACGGTTGGCAGCTTGGGCTTGTAAAAAGGTTATTTTTCGAAAAAATCTCGGATTTCAAATTCGACCAGTTTGGTAAGCTTACCTGGGGGAATAAGCAAAGGTTACTGTAACCTTGACTTCCTATTGCGGGGTAGAGATTTTACGTAACAATCGGCTAGATCCAGGTTACCCGGGGTTAAAAACCAGGGGGTTAACTTCGGGATTATGTCGAGTTATAGATTCCAGGGAATTACCCGTGGGGGGGTTAAATACGGTAAAGATTCCACGTTTGGATTTTTGAGGGTTTTCGGACAACTGAAATATTCCTGTCCATCTCCAATTACAAGTCTCAACGAAGTCATCTGAACTTTTCGAGTAGGTATTCCTAAATCCCGTAAATTGTTGAGTTACGACACCGTTAGCTTAGCCATGCGGAATGTAAATTTTAGAAATGCCAATCTTTTCACTTAACTTTGCGTACAAATAGCAAAAAAAAGTCACTGACCTTTTTTTAGTCACTATTTCCTAAAACGTTAGTCATTATTACTGACAAGATTTAACGCATATCACCCCAAATTAATTTTGGCAAAATAAAAATTTTCATTACGTTTTGCGGTTAAACAGAAACAAGAAACTGGACTTTCTTGATTGAAATTTAATTTTGTCTTCGATTTGCCCCAGAATTGATTGCGACTATGTTTAGCCAAAATGAGTCGGGAGAAAAGCACGTTGACATATCTTTTATCGAAACCTGGAATTAATAGTTTTGTAACCGAATGCAAATTAGATTAGTCACTTCTCGCTGATTTTAGACACTCTCAACGTCCGTTGCTTAAAAAAATGCAGGTAAGCTTTTGATTTTTGATGAATGAAATCCCTTCGTTCCGTGGTTACAAGCTGTAAATCATTTAATTTGGTAGTGAATATTACTGATTGTCAGTAAGCTTAAATTGCTTATTAATGGTACGTAGGAGGCAAAATGCATTTTGAAATAGTTGTTTTTCGATGCGGTAACTTCAAAACCTTGTTAAAATGGTCGGAAGTCTCACATCTTGAATTGTTTAGTATAAACATAATAAAAAACCGACCTCAAGGCAGTATTTTAAGTCGAACAGGGGGTTTAATATCACCCTAGACTATCAAGTCAAGGCGGCACGCAAATTCCCTGTTTGTGTGAGATATATAATGTTCCGTAGAGATTGTTCAGGGACAAGATGGGGGTTAATAATCGCGACAGGATATTGTCTGGTCATATGACCACAAATTCCCCGGGGGTTATCAACGTGTTTAACCGGGAGTAATTAGTTCTCCAAGTGGGGGTTAACCCTGGATCTGGTGCATACCATGATCTTCCATAGGGGGGGGGTATAATAGTATATGGTGACTGGTAAAATTCGACATGAGTCAAGGCAGGAAATAAAATCCGCCAGTTGGGGGGGGGGTTTAATGTTACCAGGGGGGTTAACACATTCAGGGGGTTGAATGTACAGGAGGAGTTATCTATGTCATACCAGGAAATCCCCGGGGGGGGGGGTTAATCTTACCCGTGGGATAATTACACACTTGGGCCTTTTTTAGAGGGTATTGTGTCTGTGAACAAAATAAATATACCTCTGTCCCTATCTACTATTGACGCTTAGCTAACGCTCGATGCCCAACGACCCGAAGTCACTGTAAACCTTTTCTGTAGATCACGTGATTTCCAAAATCCCGTTTAAAATTTGTTTGAGTTACGACCAACCGTTTAGCCGCTAATCACAAGCCCGGAATGTAAATTTTTAGGCGAAAATGTCCAATTATTTTCACTTATTACGCGTTTTGCGGTCAAAACTAAGGGGGAAATATAATATATAAAAGTCCACTGGACCTTTTTTGTAGGTACCATCTTAATTTCCTACATAAAACGTTTAGTCTTATTTTGAACTAGCTCCGACCCAATGGGTCTTTCGTCCGTCGGCCGCTTATCCGGACCCCAAAAAACAAAAGCTTTCGCGTAAATGTTATCAAACAAAATTGTACATATTAGTTACGTTTTTTCGGCCAAGACCAATCGAGATAGGGCAAAAGAATTAACTGGACGCTTTTCTGTCAGATCGCGCAATTTGCTAATTTGACGGGTCAATCAGACTTTGAGCTACGACCAACGGGTTTCGGCCGGCCGCTATCGGGCTTGAAACCATTATTTTTAATCAGAAAAAAAATTCTCTGGAATTTTTTCAAATGGTTCGAGCCGTTTTGTCGGCATTCTTAACCATGGAAGATAGAGCAAAAAGCTCATCATAGACCTTTTTTTGTAGTTCACTTCATTCCTGACCATTGTAATTTTCCGTCAGATCGAAGAGCTAGCTCCAACGGTTCGCCCGCTATCGGGCTTACAAAAAATGCCCTGCAGGGGTTGAAGACATGCGCGATAAAGTTTTTTTTGGGAATTTTTTTTTGAGGGGTTTGAAAATGAAAAAATTCTCACGTTTTTCTCGGGGATTATATCCTGGCTGGGTTACACGTGAAAAGCTAATCTGTGTACCAAACTTTCAAGTCTCTAAGCCTCATCTGGAAGTAGGTTTAGAATTAGTATACGTGAGTGATTGAGTGCAGTCATCTCAGTCAGTTTACACATCGCGGTTGTATATATATTACTCGCCTTTTCGGCTCGCTTGGGGGCTCACGTGCCCCCCGCCCCCATTTGGGTGTTGGCGTAAATTCTGGGGATAAAGCGTAGTTCGGTGATTGTGTTGAATTCAGGACGTGAAGTTTCCAAATTTTTATGTATATCCGTTCTCGAGGAATTCTTGATGAGGGTCCGTAATGCTTTCGCTAACGCTCAGGCAAAAGATGTGTAGTGGTAAATAATATTTAATCAATTGAATGTGGTAGAAGAGTTAAGTTATGTTGTTCGTCGTGGAAATTTGGAGGACAAGAAGAATTTGGTTTTTTTAAACCAAACTCCAGAGCAGGACGTATGTATACACCATAGTTTAATTTTTCCGGATCTTATACCCAAACTTTTTTGAATTTGAGGGCGTGTTTTGTGGCTTAAACCGTTTAGAGATACAGTGAAAAAAGTAACTGGACCCTTTCTTGTCGGAAATTTTAATTTTATTTCTTTCGATTCAAGTCGTCAGGACTTTACGCTGCGACCTTCTGGGTTTAGGGCCAGGAATGAGCTCGGGAAGAAAAGTCTGCACTGGTCAGTCTATCGTGAATTGTTTAGTACAAACATAATAAGCCGAGAATCCCGACCTTAAGGCAGTATTTTAAGTTGGGAACCAGTTTGGTTTAATATCATCAGGAGATTATCTAGTAGTTCAAGCCAGGGAAATTCCCTGGGGGGGTTAACCACATCAGGGGGTTTAATTCTATTCAGGAGGTTATCTGGTCATACCAGGAAATCCCCGGGGGGGGGGGGGTGTTACCGCGGGGGTTAATTTTAACAACAGTTCGGGGGACCCTATTTTTTGAGGGTGTTTGTGATCTGTGAACATAAATAAAAAAACAACTCTGTCCCCTATCTTCTATTGAAGCTTCACCTAATGCTCCCCAGTCAGGCACCAACTCCCCCAAGACGGTTGCGAGGGCGGGGTTTTCTAGAGATCACTCGGGTAACGTCAGTAATACAAAGGTCAATCTGGAAAACCCACGCACGGATCGCACCTATAATTTATAGTTGCATAAAGATTTAAAACCCCTAAAATTGACGACAAAGAATTTTGCCTTTTAAGAGCATTAACCAGGCTTACGGAAAGATAAAACGACAAAAAAGCTACTGGGACCTGTTTTTGTTGGATTTCATACAATAGAGCTGAGTTATGAAAAGTTTTATCTCATTAAAGCTTAACGGCCAACGGTTCGGCACACTATCGAGCACGAAAATGTAAGATTTTTAAGTAAAATTTTCGAGATTAATCACGTTGTATTTAAAAAAAATTATAAAACGGCTAAACCATGTAAGATAGAGTAAAAAGTCACTGAAACGTTTGTGGTACACACCACAGCATTATTTTTGTATTACAATTCAAAATTTTTGATTCTGGCCATAGAACTAAGATTTTTGGTCTGAAAATAGAGCCAAAAAAAAACAAAATCTCACGTTAAAACTCAAAAAAAATCAAAAACTTTAAAACGCGTTATTATGCGGCCAAAAACCGTTGAGGATAGGGCAACAATGTTACTGAAAAGTTTTATATAGATCACGTCGATTTCCTAAATCCTAATGAAAATTTTTATTTGAGCTACTGACCAACCGTTTTAGCCGGCTATCAAGCCTGGAATGTAAATTTTTAAGCCGAGAAATTTCCAAATATTTTTCAACTTAATCGCGTTTTTGCGGTCTAAACCTAATGGAGATATGAGGTAAAAGGTCGCACCTAAACCTTTTTTGTTAGATCAATATTATCTTCCTAAATCTAACCTTCGTTTTATTTTGACCTCCGACCAATGGTTTCGCCGCTATCGACCCCGTAAACAAAATTTCCACGTAAAAGTTACAAAAAAATTACACATAATCACGTTTTTCGGCCAAACCAATGGAGATAGGGAAAAAAGTCACTAGACTATTTCTGTAGTTCACGTAATTTGCTAATTTGATGGGTCAATCAGATTTGAGCTACGACCTACCGTTCGGCCGCTATCGGGCTAGAAACTTTATTTTAAGCGAAAAAATCTCTGGAATGTCAAACATTCCCCGCGTTTTGTGGCTTAACAACACGAGAATAGGAAAAAAGTCCACTGAACCTTTTTGTAGTTCACTTCATTCCTGACTAACGATTTTTCGTCAGATCGAAGCTAGCTCCAACGGTTCGCCCGCTATCGGGCTTACAAAATACGCCTGCAAGGGTAAAGAATGCGTGATTTTTCGGGAATTTTTTTGAGGGGTTTAAAAGTAAAAATTCCCGGTTTTCAGACTTTTCTGTTGGTTATACGGCAAAAGGTACCTGCGTGCAAAATTTCAAGTTTCCAGCACTTCTAGAAGTAGGTTAGAATTTGTATACATATATCAGTCAGTCAGTTTTCACATGCGGCTGTATAGTATATTAGATACACATGCGGCTGTATATATATAGGACTGGCCTTCGGCTCGCTGGGCAAAGTCTGCATGGTCAGCTATCGTGAATTGTTTAGTACAAACATAATAAAAACCGACCTTAAGGCAGTATTTTAAGTTGAACAGTTGGTTTAATATCATCAGTGAGATTATCTAGTCAAGCCAGGAAATTCCCTGGGGGGGGGGGTTAATGTTACTGGGGGGTTAACACATCAGGGGGTTTAATTTACTCAGGAGGTTATCTGGTTCATACCAGGAAATCCTCGGAGGGGGGTTAATGTTACCGGGGGCTAATGACACACCTGTCCCTATTTTAGACGGTGTTGTGTCTGTGAACAAAATAAAAATTTATTCTGTCCCTATTCTACTATTGACGCATAGCTAACGCTCAGCCAACTTATTATGTGGGGTTGTATTCACTCGTTAACCTAGCAAAGCCTGAAATCCTGATTGAATTACACAAATATTAGTCACATATAGGCCTAATATATATTTAAAACTCCAAAAATTTCCAATTCACGACAAATATTTTGCTATTTATCGCGTTTTTTCAGGCTTATTAAAGTACATAACAGCAAAAAGTTACTAGACTTTTTTTGTAGAACACGTCGTTTTACTAAAACTTATTCATGTTGCATTTTTTGAGCTACGACCAAACCGTTTAGCCGCTATCAAGCCCGGAATGTAAATTTGTAGGCGAAAATTTTCAAAAATATTTCACTTAATCGCGTTTTTGCGGTCAAACTAATGGAGATATAGTAAAAAGACACTGAACCTTTTTTGTAGATCATATTATTTTCTAAATCTAACCTTTGTTTTATTTTGACCTCCGACCAATGGTTTCGCCACTATCGACCGCATAAACAAAATTTTCACGTAAAAGTTACAAAGAAATTGCACATAATCACGTTTTTCGGCCAAACCAATGGAGATAGGGCAAAAAGTCACTGGACCTTTTCTGTAGATGGCGCAATTTGCTAATTTGATGGGTCAATCAGATTTGAGCTACGACCAACGGTTCTGACGCTATCGGGTTCGAAACATTATTTGTAAGCGAAAAAATCTCTGGAATGTAAAAATATTCTCGCGTTTTTGTCGCTTAACCACAAGAGATAGGAAAAAAAGTCACTAGACCTTTTTTGTAGTTCACTTCATTCCTGACCATGAATTTTTCGTCAGATCCGAGATAGCTTCAAACGGTTCGCCCGCTATCGGCTTACAAGAAATGCCTGCAAGGGTGAAAAATGTGCAAATTTTCTCGAATTTTTTTTGAGGGGTTTAAAAGTAAAAATGTACGGTTTTCAGACTTTTCCCGGTGGTGGTTTCACGGTAAAATAGGTACCTGCGTGCAAAATTTCAAGTTTCTAGCACTTCTAGAACTATGTTAGAATTAGTATGAATCTGTCAGTGAGTGAGTGAGTCAGTCAGTTTCACATGCGGCTGTATAGTATATTAGACTCGCCTTCGGCTCGCTGGGGGCTACGCCCCCAGGCCCCCAAAGTAAACGCTTGCAAATTCGGGGATAAGCGGAATTCGGTGACTGGTTAAGTCCGGACATTAAGTAAATGACAAGGGATTTAAAAAATTTGACCTTTTTCATAGATTTTTTTCCGGATTCGTAAAAACTTTTGACCTTTGAGGGCATTTTGCGGTTAAACCGTTAGAGATACGACAAAAAGTGACTGGACCTTTTCTTGTTGGGAAATTTAATTTTGTCTTTCGATTGTGCCCTCAGATCTGATCTACGACCTATGGTTTAGCCAGAAATGAGCTCGGGAGAAAAGTCTGCACGGGTCAGCTATCTTGAATTGTTTAGTATAAACATAATAAAAAACCGACCTCAAGGCAGTATTTTAAGTCGAACAGGGGGTTTAATATCACCAGGAGACTATCTAGTCAAGGCGAGAAATTCCCTGGGTGGGTGATTAATGTTAAGGAGGTTAAGACAAGAGGGGGTTTAATTTCGTCAGGATATTGTCTGGTCATATGAACAAATTCCCAGGGGGGGTTAACGTTACCCGGGGGATAAGTCTCCAGGGGGTTATCTGGTCATACCAGGATCTTCCCAGGGGGGGGGTTAAGAGATTTGGTGACTGGTAAAATTCGGACATGAGGTCATGGCAGGAAATTCCCTGGGGGGGTTTAATGTTACCAGGGGGGTTAACACATCAGGGGGTTGAATGTACAGGAGGTTATCAGGTCATACCAGGAAATCCCCGGGGGGGGGTTAATATTACCGGGGGTTAATGACACACTTGGGCCTTTTTTAGAGGGTATTGTGTCTGTGAACATAATAAATATTCCTCTGTCCCTATCTACTATTGACGCTTAGCTAACGCTCAGCCAACTCCCGAAGTCACTGAACCTTTTCTGTAGATCACGTGATTTCCTAAATCCCGTTTAAAATTTGTTTTGAGTTACGACCAACCGTTTAGCCGCTATCAAGCCCGGAATGTAAATTTTTAGGCGAAAATGTCCAATATTTTCACTTAATCGCGTTTTGCGGTCAAACTAAGGGAAATATAGTAAAAAGTCACTGGACCTTTTTTGTAGGTCATCTTATTTCCTAAATAAAACGTTAGTCTTATTTTGACCTCCGACCAATGGTTTCGCCGCTATCGACCCCAAAAACAAAAGTTTCGCGTAAAAGTTACAACAAAATTGTACATAATCCACGTTTTTCGGCCAAACCAATCGAGATAGGGCAAAAGATTACTGGACCTTTTCTGTAGATCGCGCAATTTGCTAATTTGATGGGTCAATCAGATTTGAGCTACGACCAACGGTTTCGGCCGCTATCGGGCTTGAAACATTATTTTTATCGAAAAAATCTCTGGAATTTCAAATGTTCGAGCGTTTTGTCGCTTAAACCATGGAAGATAGAGCAAAAAGTCATTAGACCTTTTTTTGTAGTTCACTTCATTCCTGACCATGAATTTTTCCGTCAGATCCGAGCTAGCTCCAACGGTTCGCCCGCTATCGGGCTTACAAAAAATGCCTGCAGGGGTGAAGAATGCGCGCGATTTTTTGGGAATTTTTTTGAGGGGTTGAAAATGAAAAATTCTCACTTTTCGGGATTTTCCTGGTGGTTACACGTGGAAAGCTATCTGTGTACCAAATTTCAAGTCTCTAACTCATCTGGAAGTAGGTTAGAATTAGTATACGTGAGTGAGTGAGTCAGTCAGTCAGTCAGTTACACATGCGGTTGTATATATATTAGACTCGCCTTCGGCTCGCTGGGGGCTACGCCCCCAGGCCCCCAAAGTAAAACGCTTGCAAATTCGGGGATAAGCGGAATTTCGGTGACTGGTTAAGTCCGGACATTAAGTAAATGACAAGGGATTTAAAAATTGACCTTTTTCATAGATTTTTTTTCCGGATTCGTAAAAACTTTTGACTTTGAGGGCATTTTGCGGTTAAACCGTTAGAGATACGACAAAAAGTGACTGGACCTTTCTTGTTGGAAATTTAATTTTGTCTTTCGATTGTGCCCTCAGATCTGATCTACGACCTATGGTTTAGCCAGAAATGAGCTCGGGAGAAAAGTCTGCACGGGTCAGCTATCTTGAATTGTTTAGTATAAACATAATAAAAACCGACCTCAAGGCAGTATTTTAAGTCGAACAGGGGGTTTAATATCACCAGGAGACTATCTAGTCAAGGCGAGAAATTCCCTGGGTGGGTGATTAATGTTAAGGAGGTTAAGACAAGAGGGGGTTTAATTTTCGGTCAGGATATTGTCTGGTTCATATGAACAAATTCCCAGGGGGGGTTAACGTTACCGGGGGATAAGTCTCCAGGGGGTTATCTGGTCATACCAGGATCTTCCCAGGGGGGGGGGGGTTAAGAGATTTTGGTGACTGGTAAAATTCGGACATGAGGTCATGGCAGGAAATTTCCCTGGGGGGGTTTAATGTTACCAGGGGGGTTAACACATCAGGGGGTTGAATGTACAGGAGGTTATCAGGTCATACCAGGAAATCCCCGGGGGGGGGTTAATATTACCGGGGGTTAATGACACACTTGGGCCTTTTTTAGAGGGTATTGTGTCTGTGAACATAATAAATATTCCTCTGTCCCTATTCTACTATTGACGCTTAGCTAACGCTCAGGCCAACTCCCGAAGTCACTGAACCTTTTCTGTAGATCACGTGATTTCCTAAATCCCGTTTAAAATTTGTTTTGAGTTACGACCAACCGTTTAGGCCGCTATCAAGCCCGGAATGTAAAATTTTTAGGCGAAAAAGTCCAATATTTTCACTTAATCGCGTTTTGCGGTCAAACTAAGGGAAATATAGTAAAAAAAAGTCACTGGACCTTTTTTTGTAGGTCATTCTTATTTCCTAAATAAAACGTTAGTCTTAATTTTGACCTCCGAACCAATGGTTTCGCCGCTATCGAACCCCAAAAACAAAAGTTTCGCGTAAAAGTTACAAAACAAAATTGTACATAATCACGTTTTTCGGCCAAACCAATCGAGATAGGGGCAAAAGATTACTGGACCTTTTCTGTAGATCGCGCAATTTGCTAATTTGATGGGTCAATCAGATTTGAGCTACGACCAACGGTTCGGCCGCTATCGGGCTTGAAACATTATTTTTATCGAAAAAATCTCTGGAATTTCCAAATGTTCGAGCGTTTTGTCGCTTAAACCATGGAAGATAGAGCAAAAAGTCATTAGACCTTTTTTGTAGTTCACTTCATCATTCCTGACCCATGAATTTTCCGTCAGATCCGAGCTAGCTCCAACGGTTCGCCCGCTATCGGGCTTACAAAAAAATGCCTGCAGGGGTGAAGAATTGCGCGATTTTTTGGGGAATTTTTTTGAGGGGTTGAAAATGAAAAATTCTCACTTTTCGGGATTTTCCTGGTGGTTACACGTGGAAAGCTATCTGTGTACCAAATTTCAAGTCTCTAACTCATCTGGAAGTAGGTTAGAATTTAGTATACGTGAGTCAGTCAGTCAGTCAGTCAGTTACACATGCGGTTGTATATATATTAGACTCGCCTTCGGCTCGCTGGGGGCTACGCCCCCAGGCCCCCATGATGTAAGGCTTGCAAATTCGGGGATTAAGCGGAATTCGGTGACTGGTTAAGTCCGGACATTAAGTAAATGACAAGGGATTTAAAAATTGACCTTTTTCATAGATTTTTTTCCGGATTCGTAAAAACTTTTGACTTTGAGGGCATTTTGCGGTTAAACCGTTAGAGATACGACAAAAAGTGACTGGACCTTTCTTGTTGGAAATTTAATTTTGTCTTTCGATTGTGCCCTCAGATCTGATCTACGACCTATGGTTTAGCCAGAAATGAGCTCGGGAGAAAAGTCTGCACGGGTCAGCTATCTTGAATTGTTTAGTAATAAACATAATAAAAACCGACCTCAAGGCAGTATTTTAAGTCGAACAGGGGGTTTAATATCACCAGGAGACTATCTATCAAGGCGAGGAAATTCCCTGGGTGGGTGATTAATGTTAAGGAGGTTAAGACAAGAGGGGGTTTAATTTCGTCAGGATATTGTCTGGTCATATGAAACAAATTCCCAGGGGGGGTTAACGTTTACCGGGGGATAAGTCTCCAGGGGGTTATCTGGTCATACCAGGATCTTCCCAGGGGGGGGGGTTAAGAGATTTGGTGACTGGTAAAATTCGGACATGAGGTCATGGCAGGAAATTCCCTGGGGGGGGTTTAATGTTTACCAGGGGGGTTTAACACATCAGGGGGTTGAAATGTACAGGAGGTTATCAGGTCATAACCAGGAAATCCCCGGGGGGGGGGTTAATATTACCGGGGGTTAATGACACACTTGGGCCTTTTTTTAGAGGGTATTGTGTCTGTGAACATAATAAATATTCCTCTGTCCCTATCTACTATTGACGCTTAGCTAACGCTCAGCCAACTCCCGAAGTCACTGAACCTTTTCTGTAGATCACGTGATTTCCTAAATCCCCGTTTAAAATTTGTTTTTGGAGTTACGACCAACCCCGTTTAGCCGCTATCAAGCCCGGAATGTAAATTTTTTAGGCGAAAATGTCCAATATTTTCACATTAATCGCGTTTTGCGGTCAAACTAAGGGGAAATATAGTAAAAAGTCACTGGAGCCTTTTTTTGTAGGTCATCTTATTTCCTAAATAAAACGTTTAGTCTTATTTTTGACCTCGACCAATGGTTTCGCCGCTATCGACCCCAAAAACAAAAGTTTCGCGTAAAAGTTACAACAAAATTGTACATAATCACGTTTTTCGGCCCAAAACCAATCGAGATAGGGCAAAAGATTACTGGACCTTTTCTGTAGATCGCGCAATTTGCTAATTTGATTGGGTCAATCAGATTTGGAGCTACGACCAACGGTTCGGCCGCTATCGGGCTTGAAACATTATTTATTATCGAAAAAAATCTCTGGAATTTCAAATGGTTCGAGCGTTTTGTCGCTTAACCATTGGAAGATAGAGCAAAAAGTCATTAGACCTTTTTTGTAGTTCACTTCATTCCTGACCATGAATTTTCTGTTCAGATCCGAGCTAGCTTCCAACGGTTCGCCCGCTATCGGGGCTTACAAAAAATTGCATGACAGGGGTGAAAGAATGCCGCGAATTTTTTGGGAATTTTTTTCTGAGGGGTTTGAAAATGAAAAATTCCTCACTTTTTCGGGATTTTTCCTGGTGGTTACATACCACGTGGAAAGCTATCTGGTGTACCAAATTTCAAAGTCTCTAAACTCATCTGGGAAGTAGGTTAGAATTATGTAATTAACGTGAGTGTGTGAGTGAGTCAGTCAGTCAGTCAGTTTTACACATGCGGTCTGTATATATATTAGACTTCGCTCTTCGGCTTCGCTGGGGGCTATCGCCCCAAGGCCCCCAAAGTCGATGTAGGCTTGCAAATTCGGGGATAAGCGGAATTCGCGTGACTGGTTAAGTCCTGGACAGACCCTTTAAAAGTAAACTGACAAGGGATTTAAAAATTGACCCTTTTCATAGATTTTTTTCCCGGATTAGTAAAAATCTTTTGACTTTGAGGGCATCATTTTGCGGTTAAACCCGTTTTAGAAGATTACGACAAAAAGTGACTGGGACCTTTCTTGTTGGAAATTTTAGATTTGTCTTTTGATTGTGCCATCAGATTTGATCCTCGACCTGTGGTTTAGTCGGTACAACGCTTGGAATATATAAGTCTGCACTGGTGGGGGAAAAGAAGCGATTTGGTTTGATTGGTAAAAATTTCGGACATGAGGCCATGCCAGGAAATTCCCTGGGGGGGGTTTAATGTTACTGGGGGGGTTAAACATTTCAGGAGGTTTTAATGTATCTCAGGAGCTTATCTGGTTCATACCAGGAAATTCCGGGGGGGTTAATGTTACCGGGGGGTTAACACATCAGGGGGTTTAATGTACTCCAGGAGGTTTTCTGGTCATTACCAGGAAATCCCCGGGGGGGGGTGTAATGGATCCGGGGGTTACTGACACACTTGGAACGTATTTTAGAGGGTGTAGTGTGTCTGTGAAAAATATTACAAATTCTCTCTGTCCCTATCTACTATTCGACGCTTAGCCAACGCTCCAAGCCAATTTATAATGTGGGTGTTGTAGTTCTCTAGTTAACCTAGCCAAAGCCAAGTTGCAAACTGAATCTGGAGACGAATTTTACACAAAATATTAGTCACATATTTGGTTTAAAAAACTCAAAAAATTTGCACATCCACGACAAATATTTTGATATTTCATAAGCGTTTTGCGGGCTTATTGAAGGACATACAACAAAAAGGTTACATGACCTTTTTTGTTTTTTAAGTTCCCCATCCAATTTGTAAGTCATAAACATTTTTTACATTTAAGCTAGAACTATTTGTTTGGCCGTTAATCGACTCTACGAAACAAAATTCCTTAAATACAAATTAAGAAATATTTACATTTATTTGCCCGATCCAATGGAGGATAGAGCAAAAAAGGTTACTAGTCCTTTTTTGTGGGACGCGGTTATTAGTGTTAAAATCAAATATTTATTTTGTGATCAAATTTAGAATTTTGCCTTGCAATAAAGCCCAGAAAAACAAAATTTCACGTTAAAACTGGAAAAAATCGGCTACTTTAAAAACGCGTAATGCGGCCAAACCGTTGATGATAGGGCAAATTGTTACTAAAGCCTTTTTATAGTAGCTCACGCAATTTGCTTAAATCCCATTGAAATGAAATTTGTGTTTTGAGCTACTGATCAAACCGTTTTAGCCGCTATCGAGTCCCGAAAGGTAAATGTTCTAGGCGAACATTTTCAAAATATTTTAATGTACATCGCGTTTTGCGGCCGATCTATGAAGGAGCCCGGTGAAGTTAGCACACCCAAAAAGTCATTGCTAGACCTTTTTTTTTGTAGTTCCACTTCATTCCTGACCATGGAATTTTTAGTCAGATCGAAGCTAGGCTCCAACGGTTTCGCCACGCTATCGGGCTTCAAAAGGGAAGCTGCAAGGCCAAAACAGGGCGTCACCTTCGGCGAATTATTTTTGAGGGGTATCAAAAGTAAGAAAAAATTCAGGGTTTTCAGGACTTTTTACCGGTGGTTTGAGGACTCCAGCTACGTGTGTGCAAAATTTGGTGTTTTCCCAGGACTTCTAGAAGTGCGGTTAGAATTTGTTATACCCTATCAGTGAGTTCAGTCAGTCTCCGTTTACACATGCGGGCTGTATAGATGATAGGATTCCTAGAAATTTACATTCAGAGATGCGCGTTATAAATATCGTATGTGGAACTTAAACTAATAAAAACTAAAAATCATTGTTCAAACTTCTTGCTTCACATTAATATCTAGAACTTTAACCGTAAACTAGTGCATGAAAAGTAAATGCCGTTATCAAATAGTGTGTTAAGTTAAATATTTCTTCAAACAAAAATGATGGCGGAAATTGATCATTTAATATTAATTCCAGGAAATCTAATACTAAGGTATTATTCGTCCAGTTTCGTTGCACCCATATATATCCAGTGCTTGCAAATCATATTTTTTTGGGAATACCCTAAATCATAGCATTACATTCCAATCCTATTTTACATTGAGAACTTTGGAACAGGGAGATTATTACGTTAGTCGTTTTATGATTTTTTGCAATGTTTTGAAGATAAATTATTGTTAGTCAAAAAGTTTTAGGCATTAATCGTCTTTGTGGCGACTCAACTATTTTATTCCTTTTCCGAAATTTAAAAACAATCACAGCAAGTAAGAGTGCAAACTGTCGTTCAAACTTAAACACAGTCACTTTAAAATAATCTGGATATTTACACCACGTCATGATCTACTTTAACCTCGCCCCTTCGCCAATAATTGCATTCCCCTCAAAGTGTAAATGAAATAATATTAATATATTTGAGCGTGCTGAGTTTTCAAAGGTTATTATCATAGAAATTAGTGATGATAATCAATATACCAACCCCAATAGAAGCAAAATTAATTGTAATAATGGTACACAAGATTGAAAGAGCCACAGCACCTACGTCGAGAGGTTCTTGTACCGAGGGAGGTGCTCGAAACAAAGCATGCCGCCAGGACGAGAAGCTTCACTTTCCTAAGTTGTGCGGCTTTGAAGTGGACAAGGAGGGGCTTCGCTGTATTCAAGCCTCCATTAGTTTAAATCGGTCTTCCGATGAAACTAACAGGAATGTTCGTTATTGTGCTATTATTTAAAACTAAGCTTAGGAAATTATTAAGGACAACATTTTCTGGATAGGATTGTATACTAATACATGTATTTTTGTAATGTGTAATAAAATAAATTTGTGTGCTTTGTAATTGATAATTCAGGGCTAGATGTAGTTGTTGACGCGAAAACTTTATTTACAAGTCTCTCCCGCTGTCCTTCCTTAGAGTTACTGTTTACTTGTCAGTCTCCAGTTAATTTAATCTTTATTCTTAATAAATCTAGTACAGTTCCACTTAAAGAAACGTTACAAATGTCAGTGATGTAAAATTGATAAAAGTTCGTAATGAGATATCAGAAACGGTTTTAGTACAAGTTCATGTATACTCGTCCAGTCCAGCACATTGCTGGGATTTGGTCCCGAAACACCATTTACCATAATCCATCTGACTGAGAATATGTAATAAAGGAAAAATTTAAACAGTCTAATAGTGAGTTATTATTAAGTTACTACTTTTTATTTAATTTACAGTAAAGAAATGATGTACTATAGCCTTTTTCGCAAGGGATTTAGACCAGTTTTGCCCAGTTCGATTTAGAAGTTAGAATTTATATAGATGCATATGCTCTCGAAAAAGACTCGTTTTTGTTTAATCATTGAAACAACTTTAATTATGGGAAATAATGAGAATGGAAAAATTATTTAAAGTTGATAAAGAAATATAATTTTACATCTCCCGTACTTATTCTTTCTATAAGGATATTTTCTATATATTCTACGAAAAGAAGAGATCTCTAGTGTACGTTTTAGTAACCAACCGAATGAGGAAAATTGAATAGGACATATTTTTTTACAAACCTTTTTAAAAAACAATGTATTTTGATATTATGGTAGTTTTTAACCATTTATCATGAATTAATAAGGACAATAACATATTTAGCATGCTAGAACATATTATTTTTCAATCTAATTTTCAATATTTAGCCTTTCTAAAACGCTAAAAAATATTGCCTCTTTAAAAACGAAATAATTCTCGCAAACAGCTGTATATTTTTCTATAAACTGCATGAGATTAAAAAAAAAAAATCAGTTAAGATTTTATACGAGGAATATTGTTGAATCACCTATTCTCCCTGGTTTCCTTTTGGTACAGAAGAGGATTCAATAACAGCTAAAACTAAGGTTAATAATCTTCCCTATACTGATAAATGAAGTAAAAATCGTTAACATTTTACAAAGTTAAATAATTCGAAAGACTTGAATTAAATAATCAACCAATACAAAAATTAAAACCGAGGATGCGTGTGGTTAAGTAAGAACTAGTGAAGAGGGGAAATCGTGGATATCTAAATGTTAAAAAATCTTACTCTGCCATGTGAGTTATAGTCTTTGTACCGCCTCTGGTCCATTGCATCGTGTTACTTGTAGTGCTTCTCTGGTTGCTGAGTGTTATTTTAATAATAATATGCGATATAAAAATTAATATTTTACTTAGATACCTACGTGTTGTGTACCTATTCGATTCGTATGTATGACATAATAGGGTATTACATCATTATAAGCTAACTAATCTAGTTATTAAGAACTTAGACTCAAATTTATAAATTAACATATATGAATTGACATGAACCAATTAAAGGGGAGGTTGGTGTTTAAAACATTTTTATGTAAGAATTAAGTTAGCACAGATAGTTTATCATGTACACGAGATTAAACGCCTTATATGTATAATAGGTCAGACTATATAGTGAAAATGACAAATATCTTAGCATTTAATTTGTACATCTAAGAAGGCACTCACGAACAACGCAATTGCATTTACTGACTAATATATTGGTATGATGCTATACTAAGTATTAATTACTTGTTGGTTATAACTTAAAAAACTATACGGGTACATACCATTTAGGTTACATTTTTCAAAAACTAAGGTTATTTTTAAGCATAAAACAAACCTATATCCTTGATGGGCCGAGATATTCGACCTTTGTACACTTGTGTTTTGGCTACTTATTTTTTTTTATTTTTAATCTAACGATAAAATACTTAAATAACCCAACTTTTTGCTTGTGAAGGCCTTTAAGAACGGCTTTTTTGTTACTGTGCGTTTTGAGATTGAAAATCGGGAGAAGAGGAAATTTTAGAATTATACATTTCTTATAGAGTTTTTTTTGAGGGTGTTAAAGCACAATGTATTTATTAGTACAATTTTCTTTTATTTTTATCAATAATAAAATTAAATTTGTTGTCAATCATTTAAGTCCTATCTTCCACTTAAAATTTATTAACAATTTCAATTTTGTTGTTATAAATAAAATCTTGCTACGCACAATTTCCCAAATATTTATAAATGTGTATTATTGTCTTGGTTATTTTTTTTGTAAAGAAAAAATTAAACGGGATCACCGAGTAGAGTATGGCGGTGATGTGTAAATTCATAAAGGGACAGAGCGACTTTGTCTACACAGCGAGGGAGAAGGCCGATGTTTTTGCCGACACCACGGAGGTTCGTTCTCTCCCAACCATGATATAGACGACCCAGAACACTCTAGTAAAGTGGCTGAGCTTCTTGGGAGGCCACTGACCATGACGATCAGCAAAGAATCGGACGAACTGCCCACCATCACGGTGGCTGAAGTTGCATGCGCCATCGCTAGATTTCGCCCGAAGAAGGCCCCGGGAGTAGATTCCTGGGCACCCCCAGCGCCTCTAGCAAGACTTCCAGACATGGGGTCGTGAAATTGATAACCTTCTCTCTTAAACTCCTGCCTCCGAGCTCAAAAACCTTACCCTACCCGACAGCTATCGCCCAATCTTATAACTCCTACCTACTTTGTCAAACAACTCATTCTGGCCCGATTCCCCAGAGGACTTCCACACGGAAATTCGCAAAGATCTATACAGGTTTCCTTCAGGGTTCACCCTTGACACCCTCAAACTGACTATAGTTTTCTTACACCTCACTGGACACACCACATCCAAGGCGTTGGTCACCCACCGCAAGTTCCCCTTGATGTCAGCAAGATCCATTTGGACCCGCGTCTGGCTTCAACGGATTTTGTACAAGTTGGCTCACATTCTCTTTCCAGGCATTATGCTTCCGGATCCTTACCCAGTCGTACCTGGCAGGGACATAACGCTCTCTGTCACTATGGAAAAACAGGCCGTGTCGTCCTTTTGGCCCATCACGCGGGAGGAGTGCTTACAGGGATCTTTACTGGGCCCAGTGCTGTACTTGTGGTACAAAAAATGTAACATCCCCAGTTCCATTCCCAGGAATGCCCCTCGCCCGTTTTTTTATTAAACGCTGAACGACGCACTGTTATACAGTAATATCGGCCTCCATTGCGTCAATAATGTGTCTACATGAGCCGACAAATGGAACAACTGGACCCCTAGCTGAGAGGAATTGGAATGCCTGGATCAATACACAAGAAGAGCAAGGTTTATCTGCTTGACAAAACACCAACAATACCCAGCACAGCCGTGAGAGGATTCACCTGCAGGGGGTCCAAACTAAGGTGGAAACCCAAGTCCATCAGAAATACTTGGGAGTCGTCCTCAAAGGGACTCTTAACGCCTTGGTTTGCCGACTAAGGGAGGATCCCTCCTTGGAATGGCCGCCCCGTCAAGAGGCCTGTCGGTCATACTGAGACCACTCCCGGACTACCTACCGACACGAATCTGCTGACTACAACAACGATAGTTCACCCTATCGTGACACACCCCGCGGCTCCGGCCTGGTATCAAAACACCTCCAAGACGATCAGGAAGGCACTAGAAAGCCTTCCAGAAACACACCATGGTTCGTCAGGGAACACGGTCGTGTCTACGGTCTGCAGCATATATACCTAGCCTGCTTATGGATTACATCACAGGTCAGGCGAGCCGAGAGCAATGTATTCAGCGGCAGCTGAATCACTTTTGGGAACACATCCGTGAGTGGCCAACCAGGGAAGCCAGTCATACCTGTGGAAAATCATACTAGATGACTCACACCTTGGAAGAAAAGAAAAATAACAAAAACCAATGGGATCACCACTTCACTACACAACCAACCAGTCTACTCGAATGCGGCAGAAATTTTTTAAAACTAAACAATTAACAACTCCCCCACGACTTAACGCCAACAATAGCTCCACTGGGGGCTACGACCGTTACACATGACCAGTTAGGAGGCCATTCTGCTTGTTGCAGAGCCGCTAACCTCAGAAGATGGGACAAAGAGCCCCAGCCTACCCGATGCCTGCCAGAAAGATTGGAATTTTCAACGCCGTGCTTTATAAACTGATTCTTTTTGTAACGCTTAGAGTACTGAAAGAATTTGAAATCCTAAATCACAAGTTCTTATTATCGAGTTGAAATTATTTCTATGGACTATATAACTTTCATTTCGTTTCACTATGTGAAATTGATGAGTTGCTCTGGGTGTTAATCTCAGCAACAAAATTAAGTAGATAATAAAATATATACAGTTTTTTTTCTTGGAAAACCTTCACAATAACTGTTTTTAGAAAAAAATGTTTTATTTAAACTTACTTAAACGTTTTTAATAAGTTACGAATTTTTAATCCTAAGTCAAACCAGCATTCACTAAGTTTAAAGTTTGTTACATATTTAAAAATGCTAGAAAAGAATGGACCCTTAGACATATTTAAGAAAATTATTCTGGTAAGTAATCTTTACGCTCTTTAGGAAAGATTCTATGCTGGATCTTCAAATCATTTTTAAATTTTTTTTTTATAAAGACAATGATACGTGATTTCTTCTGTACATTTAGAGCACTTGAAAGCATTAAATGCGCCAAGTAACAAGTTTTTTTCTAAATTTTATACAAAGTATACTAAAGATTAATATTGTTGTATTATTGTAATCTTCACGACAAAAGTCCATTGTTAAGTTCCTATAAACGCTTAAAATACTGTTAACCAGAATACGTGTTATACTTAGATTCCAACAGTTTTAGTTTTTCTTTCAGTGGGGGGAAATCGCTAAAAACTCGTAAAAAGATATGTCTAAGAAGAACAGTGATGAACAGAACACTATGGGCATTCTTAAACTAATTAAATTTAAACTCATCTGTAAGGCCGTGTCCTCAATCATTGTCTTCACCTCGTACTCCCTCCTGGTGGTGAATTTCTGACGTTTTGCGTGTTGGACGATTTGAAAGTTAAACTGAACTATGGAATAAGGCCTTGCCCTTAAACAAACTCTGTCCATCTAACCTGTTCCTGGATGCTTTTCAAACCTAAACGGGTAGTATGACGTTAAAGAATTTTTGTTAAACAACAATTCTGATTTCATCGAAAATTCAGAAATACCTTGTACTCTGTTTCCATGGAGAGAAACTTATAACAATATGAACTCCGTTGATTCACCTGTTTCATTTTATTTCAGCTGTTACTTTCACTTGCGACATGGCTACTACTACATTTTAACGATTCTTATCAGATTACTTTTACCATATATAAGTAAAAAAGTTTTTAAATTATCATAGTTAATATACTGTTATATAATGCTAAAAATATTTGTATTTTAGTTTTATACTTGTTTAAACAAAGAAATAATCGATAATTTTGCCTAATTATTATTGTAGCTCCAATAGTTAAATAAGTAGAGGTGGTTTTTATCCCCGATATGTTGGTCAAACCTAAATTAACTGTAACAGTGATATTCGGTTTACAATTAGTTATTTACTAACAAAGTTTAGGATTGAATGATATTCTTAATTTCGTATGAAACGAATCTTTAAAACTTATGCAAAAGTTATGAGAGGAATAATTGGAAACTGATTCTTTCTGTAACAACTAGAGTGTGAAGGGATTTAATATCATAAATGACAAGCTATTTCTATTTGCCCAAAAAACACAGGAAAATTATGTGTTGATCAAGATAATAAACACTAAGCAAGAGCAATAAAACTGATTTAAACTTCAATAAAGAATAAAATCCTATTAATTGTATACGCGTTATAATCAAATAGGAGACGGCTTGTTTTGTTGTGATTAATAATTCCAAAACAAGGAATGCCATTTTGGGTGAGAAGAATAGTTAGGGAAAATACTTTTGGAATTGTAAAACATTTAAAGTCACTCATTTATTGATCCTTATCTAAACAATGTACTTAGTTTTTACTATAACTATGATGTTGGTGTACCTTCAAGACGATAAGTTCTAGAAAGGAACAATACAGCAAGAATAGTTTAGAACCTGCTTGAGAATGTATCTGACACATTTATGTAAAATAATTCTCTTTTTAATCTTTACACTTATTATCAAATATGTAATAAAGAATCTTAAATCATTTGCATTTTTGCATTGGAAGAAAATAATTGTTGGGCACTGATATTTTTTGCACACTGAGAACTACTGAAAGGATTTTACAACCATAAATATCACACAAGGGTATCCTGTTTTCTCTTCTGTTTCCTTTCAAATATAGGATCCAATTGAGGACCACTGGTGTGAACATGAATTGTTTTTTAAAGTAGCTGGATAAGGAAATGAAAAAATAGGATATAATTTGTATAGTAAAATGCACATTTTTGTACATATGTAAAGTAAATTGGATTTTTATTGTTCTTCTTAGGGGCAAAAGAGCTTAGAAAAATTGCAATAGTCGTATATAGGTCCTTGGCGCTGCTTCCAGAGTGAACAGGATATTTTGGTTGGGTGTAGGGGGCCAGCTTCTGTCGAGATTCAATAGGAAAATATTAGGGCCACTAAATTTTAAGTCATGACTCCCCCGTATAGAAAGAAAAGCCAGCTCTAAGCCATCATATCCAATCACAACAGGTTGGGTGAGGCACGCCCTTATGTCCTAGTCTGGACATGTAACCATTGACTCTTAGGGAACGAGACGCATACATAACTCCACCAAACCAATTCCCGCAGTAGGGCTAGACTTACAGGATTTACCCCTGTGCTCTATAATTTAAATTTTGCAGACCCGTTATTGCACAGTGCTCTGGTACTCGGACAATCTATCATGTTGGGCCAAATTTAAGTGGACACATCGCGTGTCATTTTTGCAGTAACCAATGTGCGTTTCAACTGGAAGGTATTAACCAGCCAAGAAATGAACCCTCTGGGGGAAAGCTAAAATATTTACATAAGGATTACTGCAGCTAACAGAAAACATGATTTTTCGATTATTTAATGTAAATGAATCAGCACACATCTTCAGATAAACTAACGCCAGTTTCTTGGAAGAACAAGAGTTTAGAAAGACTACTTATTGTTAGGCCTCACTAAATATACATACTTATACAAATGTTCCTCACTTTCAGATCTTTTTGAACTTACCTCCGTTTTTGTCTGAGTCATATCCTGTGTACCTGATATATTTTCAATTAACCATTTTTTTGAGTTTTTTTGTGAAGAAATAAAGAGTATGGCATCGAAACGTTTATAGTAACCTTCAGCTTAAAAGTAAAAAGAATCTTTTAAATCTATTAGTTGTACGACATTAGTGTAACTTTGGAACCCGCTAAATTAAAGGTAAATACACATTCTTTATCTGAACCGTTTATAATTCCTAAACTAGAAAGAGATAGTGGAGAGCAGAAACTATGAACAAACAAAAATAACTTACTGAAAGGTCCTGGTCCTGATTCCTCTCTCTGAGCCTCACATCCTGTTCCATGTTCTGTAGTTTCCCGGGGTGCTGGTTTCTCGGGTGGGGAGTAGAACGATGTTT
The DNA here is from genome assembly GCF_021130785.1 of Homalodisca vitripennis. NCBI lineage: Eukaryota > Metazoa > Arthropoda > Insecta > Hemiptera > Cicadellidae > Homalodisca > Homalodisca vitripennis. The sequence continues at coordinate 30,479 of NW_025783484.1, forward strand.
GAATATACTAAAACAATCCCAAAAATTATGTTTTAAATTTTATTTCCTTGTTTCCATAGATATAAGTTAATATAAGATGTGTACTTCTATTATCAATATATTAGCTGGATTCTTTAAATAAAACTTTCCATGTGTATTCCTACGAAAGAGGACGTTCTATTATAATTTTCTAATCACCAACACAAGATATTGTTGTTTATCCTATTTAGCCTAGTGAACCAAGCATTGACAAGTACCAACGCAACAGCCTCGAGTTTCGGGACAATTAATCTCACTTATGCTTTCAGGTCCAACCCTGATCAATTAAACGGTCCAGCAAGGCCCAGTCAGGCAGCTAAAATTCAGTTATAAAGGGTTTTTATCACTTATTACTACAGAGTCTGCAGCTTCACAGTGAACTAGCTGTAGATTGAATACTTTCCTATTACTTGATATCTCGAAACATGGTCCTTTGTATGGAACTCACTTTATCAAATCCAAATTAAGCGCTTAAAATCTTTTACAGTACAAAACATTGACTTGAACAAGGACAAGATGGACGGCAGGTAAAAAGTATGTCGGTGGCAGGGAGTTACCGACAACTGATAATTTTCCCGTAGTGAACAGAGAGTAAGGCCCATTTTGTTTCCTTAAAAAAGTTCTTGACTCGATTATCTGTTAAGCACATCGATATTTTTTACGGAAAATTTTTAGAAATGATTGAGATTAAACACATTAACGCAATACGTAATAGAATTTTAACCTTTCAGATAACATTCCCTAATATAAAATATTTTCAACATTTACACTACATAAAAATGCCTGAAAGAGACCTCGAATATTTAAGTAAATTCTCATAGTAAATTTACACATTTCATATTGTTTGTATAAACGAATCTTAAAACATTTGGATTTTAATCTGCTGCAACAACAAGGAGAGAGCTGCCGGAGGATGTTTGTTGACACTCTAAGCACAGACAAAGTCTCCATCTGGCGGATCGCCCGAAACCCTCCAGAAGCGATAAGAGACTGCTCGGCCCATCCAAAGAGAACCAGGCTAATGTAAACGCAGAGTAGAAGGTTGAGGTCTTCACTTGCACCATGGAGACTCGTTCTCTGATTCTCATCGCACAGGGGAGTTGAAATGAGGGGAAACGTTCTGTTAGGCTAGACACCTAGCAAGATGTCGAGAAGAGGATTAAGTGGCCGAAGGCCGAATAGAAAAAGAAGAGGAGAAGGCAAGAAGCCCTGGCAAATAAGTCACAACTTGTGTCAGGGATGGAGGTGGAACGAGGGGCTTCGGTCCCAGCACGTCTCAACCACCAGATACGCCGACTCAGAACACTCCTTGAATTAGTGCAGGCTTCGTAGAAGGAACCAACCAGAACGAATGTGAAGAAACCGAAGAATTTATGGCATTACTGAAGCTGAAGTCACTGGAACCCTTCTCAAGTCTTTGGCCGAAGAATGCTTAAAGATCTAACCTTGGTACCCCCAGCACTCAAAGACTGCCAGAACGGTCGTGAAATGGTTCACCTTTATCTTCAAATTCTTCCTCCGAACACTTGAAACAATTTCCTAAACCCCGGAAGCAAGCTAAGTTTTTCTATTTCCCGAAGCCCAACTCTAAAACCACTCAAAACCCTACCTGACAACTACCAAACTCGCGCTTCTTTCTCTTACAAAAACCCTTGAGCGACTCATTCTGGCCCGATTCCCCGAGGATTTTCCACCAGCAATTCGTTATGAACAATAAGTCTTTCCGTCGGGGCCAACCCACCACTCTCCAAGTAACTAGGCTGTCTTCCGATCCACTGAAAAACATGACCCGAGACTTGTTACCCCACCCGCTGACCCCTAGACGCCAGCCTGTACCCCGGCTCCTCCAGTCCATACCTAGCGACAGGACGTTTGTCTGTTAAAATGTAACAGGCCCATCACAGCGGGCGTGCTACAGTACATTTCTTAGTTAATTTCTTAGAAATTGCTGTTTTTATTTCATAATTTATTACTTATAAAAGAAATGAGATCATCATATTCATTTAAATTTATATTCAATTGTAAACTACAATTATAATTAGTTACTTTTTTTAATACTACATATTATATAAAATACATATAAGACATGTAACAAAAGCTATTTTGAGTAATTATGAAGTAATATTTTAACGAATTCTAGCACGAAACAAAAATTTGAAATGAATAGCCATCTTTACAAGGACGGTTTAACGCAGCTGTTACCATTTTTATTGCGTTCCATGACTATATTCTAATGTTTTGATAGATAATTTTTCACTACGCAATATGGATGGGATGTTTATATTTGGAAAATTATGTATTGATTACCCTCTTCAATGCACGAGCCAATTTAAAGCATGGGTAAAGGACCCAATGTACAGTATTTTGACAACCTTGCATCTAAAGTGAGAAATATCTACCGACAAAATTTTTTGAGCGTTAAGAATTTTTAGTGACATAAAAAAGAAATGTTGCTGGGATACCTGCAGTTTTTATCTGGCGTAGAATAAGACGCATAGAACAAAATAAATTGGTTCACATCTGTTACCGACTATATAAATACTTCTGAAAGACAACGTTTATTGCCTTCTTATCAGATAAGAAAATCATTGAAAAGCCAATACTTTTTCTCTAACAGTAGTAAGAGGGCAATTTTACATTGTTTTAACCAATAAACCTGCTTTAATCTTTTGAAGGGTTAGAGGAATTTATCTTAAGTCAGAAAAACATCTTTCTTTAGTTTTTGTGGGACTCAAAGTGGAAGAGTATGAAAGGTTAAAAGTTAAATTTTCCATAAATCAATTTATAGTACTATACAAACATAAGCCTAACTATGAAATTTAGCGTTTGGTAAGCGTGAAAAAAAATTAAAATATAGCTAAAATCATTTAATTACCAATATATTGTCTAAGGTGAATAAATGTTATGGTACTAAAGTTATTATAATTGTTTAAAATCTAAGAAAAATAACTCTTCAAACATTCCATAAAACTTTAATTGTATTGATATGTCAAAAACGTTCAATGATTTAAAATTTTAAAACAAAAAATTTATAAAGAATCCCTTCACCAAAAACCAATAAACCATGCTATAATATGCCAATACTAAATATGCAAGAGTCAAAGGCGTTTAAAAAAAAAAACTTTCAATATCCAACCAATCTTTTGTAAATTTTTATAGTGACACATTTTGGAGGATACAAAAATGTTTATAAGACACCCCAACAATAAAATGAATCATTAACTTAAATTTGCATCAACCACATGAAGCGGGAACGTGATATGGTATGCGTATTTGCATTTTGTTTTAATCCAAGTCATTGAGGGTAACACATGTTCAAGACTGGAGGTTCCCTAGAAATAAAAACGAGGCTGATCATTTGAAACAAATTTATGTGACAGTACCTTCTTGAAGTGCAGGTCATGCAGTTTATATATTTAGTACTTTTTATTGCTAAGGATATGTATTTTTACCCAAACAAAATTTTCCTTTAATTCGTAAGAAAAAATTAAATGCCAAAAATAGAAATACCACTTTCCTACTTAATTGTAAACTTGTTTAAAATTTCATACGTTGTAGAACTAAATATTGCTTAACAACAACCATTTTTGTAAACATGGGTCAGGTTTCCCTATTTTATTAATCGGAGTATTAGACCTCTCTTCCATTTAAGCTGTGACAAATCCCAGGCCTTTACAAAACCATCTATCTTCTGTACAAGCTTACCTGTCCAACCCCCTCACGAAGCCTAAAAAAACCCCAAAGGATCCAACTTAAAATACTTATTAAGGCAATTAAACGTTAACATTTTAGCGGGTTTTTAATTTATTAATACTGTCATTAAATTCACAATATTAACAACATTCATACTAAGGTCAATAGGAAAAGTTCATTCCTGAGAGGATCTCACATTTTAAAATTCAGTGATCATTTTCACCACAATGGTTTCATTATAGATTTCCATGAAATAGATATAAAAATAATAATCATTTACATTGAAAAGTAAAATCCGTAAAGTATTTGGAAATAAAAGCATTTCCTTTATTTACCACTTTTATAGACATACATATGTTAATCTTGTACTGCAAAAGAGAACCTGTGTTACTTTAATAACACATGAATATCTCGAACATTATAGACCAAAAATGTCATCAAAACGTCAACACAGTTTTAGACAATAATTAAATATAATCAATAGGCATACTTTACCTAAAAGTTTAATCGTTAAACCTGCAATCAAAAAACTTCTTTAACAAAGTCAATATTTATTACTTGAAACTGCCAGAAAAATGTTAAAAAGATAATTTTCATAAAATAATCTACCCTTAAATTTTAAATGTTTAGCAAATATTAATAAAAATATGTACTTTAACGTGAGCAAAGCCTTCGACAAGGATGGCACGAGGGACGCTCTTTCAAGCTGTCATCGTCTCCATTGCCTGGCAAGATTTTTCTCCACCCCGAACCTTCTCCTCACGGCCCGATCCACCTCCACGACCCCCCAGTGACATCTGGTGTCCACAGGGACATTCCTCGGCCCGATCCTGTACCTGTGGTACACAAACGACTTTCCGTCGCTCCGAGATGCGCTCTCTCTGTACGCGGCGATGCGCCTTCTCACGGCCACTTCTGCCCCCAACCTGAGGTTTTGGGTGGGTTCTACATCCGCGGAGCTGCACCTACTGGACCCGTTACCAAGTGGAGGTCAAGGCAACTTGACAAAAGCGAAGCCAAAACTTCACGAGGACAAGGAGACAAGCGGACGGCGTCACCTTCACTCAACGGCGACGACATACCGTGGAAGACTTCAGTCAAGTACCTGGGTACTCCTGGCCCAAGCTGACCTTCACACCCCACGCAAGGGATCGTGGCCAAGCGAAGAAGCCTTCGGCACATCGGCCCCCGCTCAACTCCACGAAGCTACCGACCGGACGAAGGTCCTCTCTACACGGCCTGATACGACCATTCTCACAATCGGCCCACAGCATGGAACTACCTCACCTGCAAGACCGCAAGGAGGCAGTTGCTCGCTCTCCATAGTGTGGTCTCCGGCGGGCCATGGGGCGCCCTGGTTCGTGAGGAACACCGTATCAGGGCTTCGCCAACCCCCACCATCAGGAAGAATTAATTGAATCATAATTTATTTCCAAAAAAATTTACTGCGTGCAAATTTACTTTTAAATTTATATTGTCTTTTACTATACTAGTAAATGTTTACCTAAAACATTAAACATAAAAATATTATACACATCAAATTTAAAGTGGCCTAGGAAAGGCCTACATGGCGAAAGCCTGTGCGTAGGCTCGAGTTGCTTCCCTGGAGATTTTGGACGAATAAAACTGGGATTAATTATCATATTATAACATCAAACACGCATACGCAAACGCGGTACTATCTACATATACGGCATTGAAATGTATCACGTAATACAACAAAAAATTTAAAAAATATTTAAAGAGAAGAAAAACAAAATTAAGGGTGGGTATTTTAAAGATCAAAAAGTCTACCGCAACAACCTAACACATTACTTAGCAATTTCTTTACGAACTGTTAGAAATAAAAAAAAATAAATAAAAGCATAAAATAGGAAAAGTCCATCTAAAAGGCATCAGTGCTGTTGAAGGGGCATCAAGAGGGGGGAGGCAGGTAAAAAGTCGGCCTTCTGTAGTCAGCCGTGATAATTGCCTCGGCCTCCTCCGCGCTGTTAAGATACAGCCATTCATTCGAACGTTTCTTAAATGTAAGTATTGAAAGGTGAGGTGAATATTGTTGTCTGGAAAGTATTTACAGATATTTCTATACACGAGATGGGATATATAAAGAGAATTTGTTGATGAGAAGGATTTTCTGATTTGCATTGATGCGACACCAATATTCCGTGAATATCGTGTGTTATGAGAATGTGAAGTTGTAGAGAAAATTGTATAAAAATGTTTATAAATGTGAACAAGAAGTGTTTTAAATGAAGATTTTTTGAATTGATAGATAGGCAGTTTCTTGATAAAAAGTGTCCAGTTGGGTATATTCTAGATTTTTTGAAACCCGGGCTTTTTAAGATTGCCTTCTGAACCACTTGCAGTGGCTGTAAAAGAGTTTTTATACGCTCCACCCCAGCAAATCAAATCAAATCAAATCAAATCTTTTTTATTGCGAAGAAATATTTACATTGTACGGCAAACGCCCATGGGTTTTTTAAAATTTCTAACATTCATACAACAATACACACTCACACATACAATTTTGCTAGTTAACCCTCTTTCATCCATCGCCAATGCTACCCACTTAGTACAGCGGAGTCAGTCTTCTAATTGGGCGGTCTCCCAGTCAAAATGCCAAAAACTCACCTGCATTATAGAATGCTTGTGACACCAATAGGCGTTTAAGGCGAGTCTTTAACCCCTTTAGGCTTTGGGGGCATCTTTAATTGAATTGGGCAGTCTGTTGAGGAAATGAACACCCGCCTGCGAGGGCAGGCGCTCATAAACCCACCGTTCTGTGTCTCCCAGTTCGGTAGTTAGCACTCCCACGTGTCTCATACATGTGTATGTCTCGGCCTCTGGTTAAGGCACATTTACTCCACACAAAAAATGTTGTTTCCAAAATGTAGAGGCAGGGCAGAGTCAACAGCTGCAATTTCTTGAAAGCTTCCCTGCACGACTCTCTAAATTTGATTTTGGCGATTATTCGAATTGCTTTTTTTTGAAGTCTGAATACTCTTTGAAACTGTGTGTTTGCGCAAGCTCCCCAAAGGACCACACCGTAAGACAGATGGGGGTAAATCAGTCCATAATACGCCGTAATCAGTACCTGACTCGGGCAGGCTATTTTTCCAAACGAGGACAACGATTGGCCATAGGCAAAGTAAGCAAGTTTGTTTTCTTTTTCATTTTAAAAATTTCACTTAAATGTTTAAACGAAAAATATATATTTCCTTGCTCTCTTTTTTACATATTTAACATGTGCAGACCATTTTAAAACGCTTGTGAAAGAAGAACACCCAAATAATATATAAGTATGATACATTTTCAAAAATTTCACACGAACAAAGATCATTATTGTAACTGCCCACAATTATGAACCAAAGAGGTCGCCGAGGGCATAGTCAGTGGTCTCTCGGAGGGGAGATGGCATAAACTTAGTCTTTCATGTATTAATCGAAAGAAGTTTTGGTTAAACCATTTTTTAAGACCATGAGGTCATGTAGAGCGTTAGAACGGGCATCACCCCAATCGTTACCTTTTAGTACAATTAAGCATTTATCAGCAAATAAAACAGGATTGCCATATAAATTCAATTTAGAGATATTGTTAATATAAATCAAAAAACAGAATTTGGGCCGAGCGTACTGCCCTGAACCACCCCCGTAGTCCACCGAAGCGCGTCGCTCTCGGTCCCACAGAAAAGACACGGTCTGTAGCCTACTTGTGAGGTAGGTTTGAGAACCATGAAAGCGCATAACCCCCAACTCCAGTGGCCTCCAATTTAAGGAGCAGCCTATTTCTGTCAATGCTGTCCCAAAAGGGCCCTTTCCTCAATGAAGAAATATTTAAAAAAATGCGCAAGTTGTCAGATATAGCATCCCTTGATTTGTCTGTTTGACATCAAAAAGAGCATCAGATTTGTTCCTTCGTCTCTGAACCCATACTGACACTCGCAAAAGATTTGATTGTTAGAAAGATAGAAACTAATTGTTCTTTAACTATACGCTCAAGGATCTTGGAGAATACACTCAAAAAGCTGATGGGGCGGAAATTTTTTTATCTAAGGAAACTATCTCCTTTAGCAAGGGAATGACCTTAGCGATTTTAAAGATATCCGGGAAAATGCCAGAAGAAATACTTAAATTTATTAAATGCAGAAGGGGCTTAGAGAAGATATAAATATTGTCTTTTAACATATCAGCCGAGACACCATCACGTCCAGGGGCGGATCCTCCACCAGCCCCCGTCGCGTGCCGTATTACATCAAGTTCGAAACAGTGGTCAATGTGAACACAGTGTTCTGTCTGTAAACCGCATCACTTTAAAACCGGGTCCCCACCTGAATCGATGGCACTAGCCAGATTGTGTCCAACCGCGGAGAAAAAGGAGTTAAAATCATTAGCTACTTCTTTACACAAACCATGAAATATATACGGAGTATCCCGGTAAAACTTTATGGACCGAAAAGAATCTCTCTTCTTAATTTTACCAGCAAGGTCATTTACGATAGACCAGAACATTTTGGGGTTGTTTTGATAATTTTCAAGTTTAGTTCTGTAATATAGTTTTTTTGGATTGTTTAAGAGATTTACTTAAATTGCGTCTGAATGTACGAAAAAAGTGATAGAGAAACATTAAATTTAAAAGGTTTTTTTTTAATTTTTTACTTATTTTGTCTCTAATGCGAATCAATTTGACCAAATCGGGTGTAAAACCATGGTTTTAATTTTTGAGCGTGTGGAATAGTTATTTAAAGGTTTGAGGAAGTTTTAATAAGATCATTAATTGTATTTTCAAATTGTTTAGCGCATATTGTGATATCCTGGCAACTCAAAACAGGTTCCCAGTTCAAGTGACGAGATTACGGCCGAACAGTTGCTTGTCAGTTGTAGTATTGTGTAGTGAATTCGTCAGTAAGGTTGTCATTGTGAGGCGATGTGGCAGTGGGCAGTGATAGTCAGCCAGTACTGTAGGGGTCACTCACGCCAGTCTGGAGCACAGCTGATTGTACATTGTTCAAGTCCATAGTAACGTAGAAATATGTGATCCAACATGATGAGC
>NW_025783485.1:0-60621 GCF_021130785.1 Homalodisca vitripennis
TTGACAGATTTTTTACATCCAAGCTCAGATTTAACTACAAGCAACTTTAATTTTATTTTCAGAATCTTTTATGAAATTAGAATTTATACATTTGCTTTGATTTATTACAGACCTTTTTGAAAAATTTTTTTATAATTTTTTATATAATTTATAAAATTTGGATTGTTTGACTGTTTGGCTAGTTTACTAAGCTCCCTCTTTTTAATGCTTGAAATTTGAATTCCTTTTGTTATCCATTTTTTTATTTTTGGATTGTTTGGTTTTGTTAGCAGAGAATTTTAATAGAAATGATTCTTCAAATATATTTTGAAAGCAATTAAAGAAGTTAGAACAGTTGTCAGCAAAAGTAAAATTGTTTGAAACATTCCACTTAGTGTCTTTTAATCTACTGTTAAATCTATAAAGAGCTTTTTTAGAAAAAATTCGTCTTTTTACTCTAAGTTTAGTATTGTCATTATCAGAAATAAGATCTTTAGAAATATCTAAAAAGACTGCCCTGTGATCCGACAAACCCAATTCCAAATTCATTGTCTGAGATTCAAAGGACGACTTAAATTTAAAAGTTAAAATATTATCAATGCATGAATTTGTATTAAAAGTAACCCTAGTTGGTGATGCAAAATGTGTTTTTAAAACCGTATGATTCAATCAGAGAAAGGAATTCAAATTTCTGTTGTGGTTTATTGGTTGTTTCCATTACATCTACATTAAAGTCTGATGCAATATAAACACTGTTTACGTGGCTTTCTTTACCTAAAAGTTTTAACAAAGCCTCAAGCTTATTTAAAAATAATTTGAAATTTGAAGTAGGCTGAAGATTTAAAATTGGCCTAATATTGCATTGTGGTATACTGATAATATAAGATATTATGTACTATTCACTTACTTGGATCCACAAATTTCTTTGATGTATATGTCTGTAACAACATTTTTGTCAAATGGCAGATGGTTCTGTTTGGTGTGTGGAGAGCCCAATACTGATTTGCCAACTGTAAAATATCAAAACAATTAATTTATTACTATTATTTCTAACAAATTTATAAATACACAATAATTTTATGATACAGTCCTGTTTATACAGACATACTCACGTGTATAGATAGAATAATATGTCTGGGCGCGTGGGCCGGTCGGCCGGTGGTAGGCTATGGCGCGGGGGGGAAGAGGGGTGTGTGAATCGCTCATTCCTGAAAACATCACGCCCGCGCCACGGTGGCGGACTTCAAGGTCGGGCCAGCCGGAAGGGCTTGGCTGACTTGTGACTCATCTTTCCCTCCAGCAAACCTTCCCTCCAAACAATATAATACCAGTGTGACATAGAGTGAGCATCGTTAAACTTATTAGTAGTATTAACAGTGAGTTGTTCTAAGCTGTGTGTATTTACTGTGTGCAGTTAACTGTGAATAATTATTACGTTCAGTGTTTTTGTATTGTGTTATTTTGTTTTAGTAAGAAGCTTATTTCATAAGCAATATGTGTGACCGCGTGAAATCAAAACTGAATGGTAGAGTTTTGCACAGTCAAAGTCGTGAAATTGTCAGTAATGTATATACATTCATGAAAAAGGAGGCTGATGAAAAAACTTTAAGTATTCCCTTGGCAAAGACCCGTGTCCGAAACAGCAGTAGCTACAGGCGTCTCAGAACGTGAAATCTCAAGAATTAATAAAGAGCTTAAAAATTTAACCGTAAATAATGACAATGGTGAAAGTAGCTTTCTCACCCCAAACAAATTGAAATGGAATCGTAAAAAGCCTATTACAGTATTGGATGACTGACAAAGCTCTGATAAGGCGAGTTGTGTACGAGTTCCATCTTCTAAAAAAACAAGCAGCTACCAACTGTATCTTTGTTACATGAAGAATTGAAACAGCGGATCGACTTTAAAGGATCAAAATCAAGCCTCAACAACATTCTTAAAGAACTTGGTTTTCGATGGAGAAGGACACAAAATAACCGCAAGCTTTTGATCGAGACTAATGAAATAAGAGAAAAAAGAATTTCGTATTTAAGAGCACTCAAACGTTACAGAGATGAAGGACGTCCAATTATATACTTAGACGAGTCTTATATACTGACAAGTCATGTGTCAAGTTCATCGTGGTCTGACGAATCAACTAAAGGAATACGTGTTTCCATTTCGAAAGGGGAACGGTTGATCATGATACACGCAGGAAGTGAAGCTGGTTTTGTTCCCAATGCATTGACAAAGTGAAAGGCATTGAGTCATTCGGGTGATTACCACGATAACGTGAATACGGAATCAATGATGAAATGGATGAGAGAAAAACTTCTGCCTAACATACCACCAAGATCAGTTATTGTTGTTGATAACGCCCCCTATCACAATGCACAAAAAGACAAAGCACCTACTTCAAAAAGTAAGAAACAATTGATGAAAGATTGGCTTCTAAACATAAAATACCTTTTTCGGATGATTTGCTAGTCCCGGAGCTGTACAGGTTATTCTCCTAAATAAACCGAGATTTGTTAGGTATGAGCTTGATGAACTAGTGACCAGCAGTGGAGGTCATGTTGTGCTTCGGCTCCCACCATACCACCCGGACTTAAACCCTATTGAACTTATTTGGGCTGAAGTGAAAAACTACGTAGCCAGTAGAAATATTCAGTGCAGTTTTTCAAGTATTAAGTCTTTAGCGGAAGAAAAGTTTTCACTTATAGGTGCAGAGGAATGGGCCAGAAAGTGCGAACACGTGAAAAAAATTGAAAATGATTATGCTTCAGCTGAGCCCCAAATCTACAATCTCGTGGAATCAATGATCATTTCACTCGGCAGCGGTGACAGTGAAAGCAGTGAAAACGCGCCAGATGACTTGAGCGGCATTGAAGACTTGGGTGATTTGAGCGGCATTGAAGATTTGGATTGAAGCGTATATATTAACTTTGTACATATTTTTATTATTATTTATTAACATGTTTTAAATTACTTCTGTCATTAAAAAACTGTGGAGAATGTTGAATACAACACTGTTCTGTTCTATTCTATTATGTAAGGATCTAGCTTTATATTTAAGCCATTTAAAGACAGTTTAAAGATTTAAAATGTTAAAACTGAACTTTTATCCGTATTTTATCCTAGAAAATATATTAGGTGAGGTTTATAGGTAAGCCAAAATGTCATTGCTTTCACGCTAAAAGAACTGAAGACCGTACTGAAAACTGGGAGAAGCTCGCGCGCCGAGTGTTTATAAATATTAAGATAACGCTTAATTTCCCCCGGAATGAGGGGTCGTAGAAAAAAGTTTTTTAGACAAAAAATGCAGTTTAATCGATTTTCTAAAACTTTTCCACGGGAAGTTTGATACTGACTGGATAGTAAAAAACTTCCTCGCAGAGCAAAAATTTCATGTCATAAAATTAACCAAACTAAAAACTGTACTTGGTTTTTACTAATTTAGACATTATTATTTTAGAATTGACATTTTTTATACGTATTGGTTGGAAAGACAAGAATGTGTTCTTTAATTTGATATAACTTTTATTACGATAAAGTAATGGCAAAATGCTCATTTCATGTGTTGAATGGAATGAGTTTTGTGAAGCGTTGCGCGTGACAGCGAAATAGAACCTCGAGCGAGCCGAACCTTAGTTGAACGGCTAGTAGTGCCAGATCCGCGCGCGCCCAGACTAATTATTTTATCTGGTATATATAGTACATAAAATAAAATAAATAATAAGGTTCTTACAGTGGTATTACACCAGTTCTATTGAATAATTCAGTTTTAAAAATCTTCCAATAAGACTAATAAACACAATTAATAATGTTAAAACATATTTATTGGTTGATACAAAATAATAAGCACTCAACAGACATTATCGATATCAAATAGTCTAGTTTGTTGCACATATATCTAGATAATATTATGAGGCCAATAAAACAATCAATCATAAATATCAATATTAAGTATAAAACCATCTATTATATCTATACTACAATGGTATTTATAGCATATATTGAAACCTACTCTGTTGATAATCCTACAATTTTGTTTACATTTTATGGTTTACATAAGTTGTGACAATATAATTAATACATAAGAAAATACTACTGAACCTCAAAAACATAGTTAAATCAGCAAAATGTAAAGTATGCAAAACCAATATGAAAAAGAAATAGAAAGAGGAACCTATAGTGTTTTGCTTCTGTAAAACTAATGAAACATGAGATTTTAGACTTTTACATTGAGATTTAGTATGGTGCATAAATATGTACATGTTTTATGAAGGTTTGGCATAAATTTGATTGGAGATCTATTCAAGTAAGTATTTTGTGATAGTTTTGGTGAAAATAATATTACAATTGTAATTATGTTTTATTTATAACTTTATAAAGTATTATAATGCAGACGTTTTAGCAACATCATTATTGATATTTAGAATCAATATTTATAACTGATTGATTTGCCGGCCTTTATGGAAGTACAGTATTAGACTTGATTTTACTGTTATTTGAATTATGAAGCTAATTGAAATGTACCCTTCTTATTATCTCCTAACACTTTAAGTGTGTGTATGTAACTTTTATAATTACAGAATCGTATTTCTGCAGTCAGCAGTACACACTAGTAGTGAGACTGTTAAATGTATTTTATAAGGAAACTTGGCTGTGGTATAATAAGTATCGTAGCATCACAAGATTGAATCTTCGTTCTTCAATAAAATGTCATACCAAATTACGTAATAGATATTTCAAATAACAATTTAGTTCTGCTGGTTTTATATGTTAAAAATTAACATATACATGATAAATACAAAACTACTGAAGTTATGTATATTTATAAAATGTTACAAACAAAACAATGCAACATTTACTTACTTTTCATTATTTTCAAGGATAAATGTTTCTGACTCCTTGTGACACTAAGAACACATATATATCACCATGAGGCTATACTTGTGGTCATTACTCAAATACTACTAAACACATTATTTTACTTTTAATTAATTTGGAACATTAAGGTTGAAATGAGTTATGTTATAGCCTTCAAAAATCGCATGTTTATTGCCATTGTTCTTGTTACTAGTCTAATCGGTATGTAAATGATTTTACTTCATTGAATTATATTAATTTTCTGGTAAATAAAACAAGCTGGCAATAATTAATTACGAATATTTATAGATCAAATGTTTCTATTTTCGATATGTTAAGATATTTCTAATTGATAGTTGATTTGATTGTGTTGGTTGCAGGTTATTATTCTGCAGCTGGGGATTCTACTTTACATTAGCTATGTTAGCTATAAAGATCTCAAACTACTTTTTATAAATATCTTAAAATAATATTTATCCATTTCCAGAAAGAATTTTTAGGTGGTCACGATCCATAACTGCACAATAACTAATATGTTTAAAATTTTAGGGTTTCTCTCAAATAGTTCATCAATCTAGGACCGAGGAGAGTCAGAGTTTCTGAGTGGGGATGAAACCAAGTTAAGGAGGGGTAAACATTGGTGGAGGGGATAAATGGGATACCAAAATTCAGGAAAAAAAGTCCCACAAATTTTATAAATCAGAGTAGGGCTACTAACTGCATATTTTTATTATATACTAAGGATAATTTTTTAGTTATTTGTTTTTTTCCTTTTTACCATGATTTTTGCAACAGGTTGTAGCTGTATGATAGAGTTTTATTGTCACTTTTTCCCCTGTGCTCTTGGTCTTGCCTGTCAAAGGGCATCATATTTGCACATCTGGTTATTTAATTATTTTTTCCTGTTTGGTGATTGGTCAGATTTGCTGCATAGTAGATTTCAAAATGCAGACTTTTTGTCGTCACCTTTAGCCATTTTATATTTGAGTTATATTGTGTTTATAATATTTACTAGTAAGCTTCTAGAACAATGGATTTACTTTCTACAAGTGAAGAAAACGTTTTACATATGGACAATTATGTGTATTGGTTACTCTGTTTAATTGTGTTAGAATGAAAAGTCCAGATATTGTGTCATTTTTATTTAGACATGGAATTTTACATTTATTTCGTTTGTGTAAGTGGTGTCCACTGTCGTCTATATCCTCCTCCTCACTCGATATTCACTTGCAGTATAAGTGGTCACCACCACAATCGAATCATGATTATCGATTAGAAGTATCAAAACTATCAAATACAACATTGGACCTATAGATATTCATAATTAATCATTGCCAGATGTTTTTATTTCATTTACGTACAAAGTAAGTTAGTGACATCAGCAAAGAACAATGGCGATGAACATACAATTATTGTCTCAAAATGTATTTTTAAACATTGAACATTGTTTTCAATGGTTACAAGATATCTTGCTCTTTAAATTCAAAGTGTCCAGTTTATAGTGAGGAGATAAATACTAGAATTAAAGGTGGAAATCAAATAGTGTTTCGCTGCAAGAAAAATCAGAACAAACGCAAAGTTTTAATTATTTAGAAACTATTTAGAAAACTAATTATTAGAACAGCCTCAACAAGACTTTTTTGAACATTCTATATTTGGTATAATGAATATATTGAAAGTCATGTATTATCTTAATTGGAATCATACAAATGATGACTTTTTGAATGTAGTTTTTACAATATCAGTACCTTAAGAATACCATTTAACATTGGCTAAAGTAATCATAAGCACTATGTTGCTCAAACATAGTTTAAATAAAGTTTAGTTATTTTATATAAACTAAAACAAATGTATATTTCCTTTACATATAAAAGTATAGCTTCACTATACTACAATTTCAAAAGCCTAAAAAGTAATTCAGTTCGACATTATTGCTCCAAATTAATTCAAACTAAAATCATGTGTTTGGTATTTGACTAATAGCGACAAGTACAATGACAATGTACATACATGATTGTGTTCTTTGTATCATAAGAAATCAGACATGTTTATCCTTAAAACCAGTAAAAAGGACTTAAATGTTGCATTTTTTTTGTTTGTGACATATTATAAATACAGACAGCATAGATAGTTTTTTTATTTATCATTAATATATTTTTAGGATATTAAACTAGCAGAACTATACTTTTATGTGAAATACCTACTACGTAATTTGGTTCAACATTTTGTTTTCAGTCTTTTTAGTCATGAATATCAAGGATTCGATACTCATGAATATCGATGATTCAACAATCATGATTCCATTGAGGTGGTGACAACTTATACTGCAGCCAGATATTTCATAAGTTTACAATATGTCCTTTATTTTTATTTATATATGTTTTTTCTTTGTATCTTCAGTTATAATTGTTATTTTATTGTTTCTTGTGTAGGGCAGTTGGCCCCCAGGTATCCCACTTTCCCACGTTAGTCCACCTACTAACTGACTGCTCACGTGATCTTAGCTTGAATTTAGGTATTATCTTAAGGATGTTTTTTCTTTTTTTGCCAGAAGTGCATGATGAGGTGCCACTAAAGCAGGAGCATTTCGAATCGGGGGTATAGTACGATAAGCAGATCCAGTTTTTTATATCAAAAATATCAAAGGATATTTAGTTATTATACTCATTGATATAATCAACCAATAATAATTAATTTGAACAATTACTAAATCATCTGCACCAACTGTACACACATTTTCATACTCAAAACACAACTTGTTCTATACATAACTTCTTTTAAATAAAAAAAAGATAGTTAACTTTAGAAAACTATACAAAATAACAGTAAAAGATTATTTACTGCGTCTTTCTCAGTTTAAAGATGTTTGTTTTGTTGTTAAGTTTTCTTTATCATTTAAATATCATTTTTCCTATTACCTGTCTGAATTTTATCGTTTGATTAATGGTTATGGTTCCTTTATTATTTATGATATTACATAATTGTTTAATTAAGGTATTTCTATTAATTTGGAACATGTGAATTTAATTTAGTATTTTACATATGTTGATATCGATTGATAGTTCTGATATTCGATGTGTACATTATCGATGATTGTAATAAGCGAATAAAAACCGGGTCAGCATATTGTACTCTGCCCCAAATCGGTAATATTTTGTCATAATTTCAGTTATTATTCTGGCTTTTCTCCCTTTAATAAGTATTGTACTACTATCTCCTCCTCCCTATATATTTTTCTTAAGTTGAGACTTAGAAAAATTAATGTAAAGTAGCTAAAGGGGTAGACTTTAATAAGCGGCCTACACTCATTATTCTATTGCTATTATTCATTAATTTGATCCGAAGGAATAATTCAATTATTTTAATTAGTAAATAATTATAAATATTACAGTTGATTTAACTTAGCATATGATTGATGTAGTAATTTTATTATAAACAAAACAGCAAGAAGTAACTAATATTTTGAGACTTTCAAAATGGCGATGAATATGAGGAAAATATGTCAGATATTTCTCTCAAGTGACGAGATTTGTTGATGAAGTGGCTTTAACATGTGTTTTGGCTCCTGGTATGGACCTTCATGGGGAAAATTCTTTCCTCCATTTCACAAAAGCGGTTACTCATTGATATCAAGTTGGGCAAGTTATAAATATTGTAAGGTTTCTTTGATATCTAAGTCCAGGCCATAGTTGGTTTTATTGTTTTGTAATATTATTGTTAAATTTATCTTTTTAAAATTGTAATGAGCGGGATTCTTCTTGTTACGGTAATTTATTACAACTCTTATTGTGCGTACGATTTTTACATATCGAAGTTGGATAATATACCGAATTGGGGTAGGGTACGATAAGCGGACCCGGTTTTTTATGTTGAAGAATTTAATCATTGATACCTAATATTCCCATCTCAAATCCTAGATTATCAATCGATATAATATTACCTATAGTCATCAATAACAATTATATGTTTTAAATTAAAATATGAATTTAATATTTACAGTGATCAAACACAAATTATTATAACCAAAATTAGGAAAATTGAAGACGATCGTATTTGCTCCTCTCACAGTTACAGTTGTTTCTTTCTCACAAATTTCACATAATGGGTTTTTTCGGTACGAATCCAACATATTGAAGCCACGAAAAACAAGTCTTATCATCTTTCAAAGGAATGTCGTGTAGTTTTATAAAATTGAAATATTACCTTATGTGTATTATTTGAAAGTGTATACAGCTGTTTATATAGATTATTTAAGTTAATTGCTCAAAATAATTAATCAGGATAGATTGATTATATCGATGGTTATGATTAAATAATATTGTTTTGATATAAAAAAACCGCGTCCGCTTATCTTACCCTACCCCCGAATTGTTCGATAATAGCAATCGATAATAGAATAACGAGTGTAGGCCGCTTATTAAAATCTCCCCAGCCTTACTATAATGGAATTACCCAGCCAGGACATTTTCTAACTTGTTCAAGTTGAACAATAAAATATCTGACCATTAGTTATTTCTCCACTAAACCCTATCTCATTCCATTAAGATCTCAAGTAACTGTAGTAACCAAACAATATACTATATTTGTATTTTATAGTAACTAAACCCTATCTAATTCCATTAAGATCTCAAGTAACTGTACTAACCAAACAATATCCTATATTTGTATTTTATAGTAATACAGGATAAATAATCTCATTAAATTTGAATAAATTTTCAATATAGAATGATATAGGTTATATTACCAGTTTCTCTATAAAGTAATAGACTTAATTTACCTGAGTTATTCTATCCGCATTGATTTGATCAACAGTAGGAGCCGGTCCTTTAGACTTCTGAGTTATCGAAGAATTAGTCATTTCAGGCAGCCAAATATTAATTAAAAATTCATTCACAACACTAACAAACGTTCAACAATGTACGATTACCGACGCGAAAGTATAGGTTATGATTCGTTTCAAAACAAAAAAAGGCATGTGGACCCAAAACAGAAACATAAACATACACGATACACAGACAGACGAAACAGTCATTTATTTTTGAGCTTTGATATCTGTTTTACATTCTTCTATGGCCAAAGAGTATAAATATCATAAATAAAAGTAATGAAGGTAATGATCAGAAAAGTACAAGAATGTTATACATAATGTTATACATACTTCTGTAGAAGATATTGAATGCATCTTTTTGTCTGTTAAGGCCAATAAGTTAGATTTACCTATACTGATTGGAGGAGTCTAATATTCCACCACAACAGCCCGCTGTCACCTACACCCGCTACTGCAGTGCAGTCGATGAAGTTTTCTCAGATGGTACTACTTTTTGCCACAGTTTGTTGCTGGGGGACTTCAACTTGCCGGATGTGGATTGGAATCGAATTGATCCTCTCGCTTCTAATGGAGCTGCTTCCTATATTATTGAAAATGGGCAGCCACTTATAGTTTAACCCAGATAAATGCTGTGCTCAATCTGCGCGGGGTGTTGTTGGATCTCATATTTGGCTCTGACCCCTCTGTTTTGGTTACTGCTGCCCTTGATCATCTATTGGCCTATTGAAACCTGCTCACCCGGCTATTTGTTGTGAAATACCTTCTCCCCAAATGACTGTCGATGACCAACGTGTAGTCTACAATTTTATTAAATGTAATGTGGGTGAAATTGCTCGAAGATTGCATTATTTACTTGGAACTGTTCCAATATGACCTGCCTGATGTTTCTGATTTCTTCAATGATCTGTTGGACAAGATTCGGAGTATTGTGATCGAAAACACACCTACTAGGAAGGTTGGCAAATCAAGGTTTCCCATTTGGTTCACGGCCCGAGTTGAAGAGGATGACAATTCTTAAGAAGACTGCTCACAAGCGATACAAGGTCACTAATCGACTTTCAGATTACGAGGAATTTAGGCATGTCCGCGCTCTCTGCAGGGACCTCAGCTCTGAATGTTATAGGGGTTATATTGCACATGTAAATGGTTCAATTCCCAGGAACTTTAAGTCCTTTTGGAGCTTTGTCAATGGAACTTTGGGAAGTCATCGGACACATCTGACTCATATACCCTTGGAGATCGTATGGCTTCAACTCCAATTACAGTTTGTGATCTTTTTGCCGACCATTTTTCTTCCGTATACTCTGCTTCAAATGTAACTGTGCCACCATATAGTTTTGATACTACATACAAATTTATCTCTTCTTGTGTGTTCGAAGTTGATGAAGTTAAACGAAGGCTTGATTTACTGGATCCCTACAAGGGTACTGGCCCTGATGATATACCTCCTCTAATTCTCAAGAGATGCAGTGATATTCTTGCTCCCCAGCTAACCGTTATCTTTAATAAGTTTCTACTCGAAGGTGCTTTTCCCGGATAGACTCAAGTCCAGCTTTGTGGTTCCTATACACAAGTCCTCAAATATTGAGGATGTCCGAAAACTACCGCCCAGTTGTCATACAGCCTGCACTTGGGAAGCTGTTTGAATCACTTGTACTGGATCGCATTGGATTTTCCTTTCGCCACATTCTTACATCTGCGCAGCATGGTTTTGCAGCCGGAAGATCAACTACTACTAACCTTGCATTGTATGAAAGCTTTATCATCGCAGCTTTTGGAGATGGAATGCAGGTTGACACCGGTTATATTGACTTCTCCAAAGCGTTCGACACTGTGAGTCATCCGCATCTTCTCGCCAAACTTAACGCATATGGTATCACTGGCAATTCTACAATGGTTTCAATCATACCTGGCAGACCGTAGTCTTTCTGTGAAAGTTTTTGGGTGCCACTTCTCGGCCTTTTTTATGCTACATCGGGGGTGCCTCAGGGATCTCATTTGGGCCCATTCTTGTTTACTGTATTTCTCAATGACTTGGTGGATGTTATCAACGTAAGATGCTTGCTTTTCGCTGATGATATTAAGGTTTTTTGTCCTATTTCATCCATTGAGGATTGCCATCTGTTACAACGTAACTTTAAGAGAATCGAAGAGTGGTGCCTACTCAACGGAATGAGACTGAATGCCGAGAAGTGTGCTATTGTAACATTTTCACAGGAACTCCAAGCCCTTTGATATTTGATTACTGTCTAAGCAACACTATACTTTGCCGTAAGTCTTACATTAGAGACCTTGGAATTGGGTTGTCTTCGGACCTAAGCCCTGAATTACACATAGACATAATCACCAGGAAGGCTGCTAAGATGTTGGGGTTTATCATAAGAACTTCTAGAAGCGGGTCTTTAGTGTGAGGCGATGAAGATAGCATATACAGCGCTAGTTAGATCTGTGTTGGGAGTACGGCTGTGTTGTGTGGTGTCCCTACCAACTTGGACATATTCAGCGACTCCAGAGCATACAAGATCGCCTTTGTTAGATAATTGGTACCAAGCTGGGATACAACTACAGTGAAGTTCCCTTGGAGTTGGTAGCGGATCAATTGGGGCTGGCTCCATTATATGCGAGAAGGAGACTGCATGACCTGGTGTTTGCAGAAGATCCTCACTGGCGATGTAGATTGCTCGGAGTTACTCCACCTCATTAATGTCTGCAGAGTACTGGCGGTAGAACTCGGTCTCTGACATCTCAGAGTACCTGGTGAACTCGGTCTCTGGACATTGCTCCACCAACTATGAATTTCACAGTGTCATCCCCAGATTACACCGGCTTGGTAACCTAATCTGCCATCACCACGACTTTTTTTGCAATAGTGTGTCATCGCTGAAAAGGATATTTTTATTATTGGGCTACACTACGTAAGCATTATCTGATACTGGATAGTTAGAGCATTGTTATACCAGTTCGTTTTATAGCTCTTTTGTATTTTATTGTTGAATTGTACTAGTTACTGTGTTTGTTGATTATTGCCCTACTATATTTCGTAAATAGTTATTGCACCTTGCCGATATTGCAGTTATTTTCAATGTGTTTTTCTATGTAGATATTATTGTTATTTATTACTTAATATATTTATTTTGTATATAAACTGTATATTTTTAGATGTTAATGGCATGTACTGGTTGCATGTTGTTGGTTGTTGTATTAATTTGTTTTATGGTATATGAATCTATACAGTCTGCTCGTGTATGAACTAGTCATAATGAATCAAATGTATTGCATGTCTGTCAGTTGTTTATTTATGCCTAGTAGCTTTATTGTGTTTTAGCATATTGTATTTGGCATATTGTATTGTTTGCATGTAGCCTACATAATTTTCTTGGCTTCTCTCCTGTTGCATGAGTATGATTCACTTAAGATGAAAGTTTTGTTTTGTTTTGATTGTATATATTGCCATCTTGTGGAAACATGATCTATTATTATATTACTTGTAAAAATGGTGACAACCGTGTATAAATAAATAAATAAATAAATAAAAAAGAAAACTTAGTGCCTATGTCCTACGTAGACTAGAGAATACAGTCACGGCTCTCTGAGAGATCACGGTTTCAAATGCCAAGGAGGGCCCAATCATGATAGGAATAATAGCCACAGTGGCCCTGAAAACAAGCCAGAATAGCCAAGAGCTGAGGCTTAAAAGAGAATTTAACAAGAAAAAGGTGCCTACGATTTCTTGTCACTATTAAACAAGCTTAGCAACACCAGAGAACGATAGTTTACAGAACTGAGAAATTCCTTATTGACAGACAGGAGATAAATAGCGTCAACAATAACATGTGATAATTAATTACATTGGTAATTAAAATAACCAAAACAATTAAACATAAAATACTTCAGACTAATTAGATTAGTTCTAAAAATTGTGTTTATGCTCAAATAAACTAAAGCGTATACATGTGGTCTTTTATATGAGATTAAAAAGGTTTGATCAGAGCACTCAAAAAGTCTCAGACACTTTTATACTGACCTCCATCTAAAAACACAGACTTGTTTCTATTTTTGGGATATCCCTGTAAAGTTTAATGCCGCTGATTAATAAATGTTTTGCAAAAAAAGCTAGTTCAAAAGAAAAGACGTTTAATTCTATTGGAGTGACATGGATTATGGTGATGTTAGGAATTATTTTTTTGGAAAGGTGGAAGATTTTGTGAACGAATGGCACGCAGTTCAAGATATAAATTGATGGGAATGTTATAACTTTGGCCCCCCTAAAAAGTTACCTATATGAAGTAATTCGAGGTTTCCCAAAAACTTCTCTTAACGCATTTTTATGAAATTTGAAATCTAATTTTGTGTGTACACTTTCGCATACCCAAACAACTACCTACCACATGTGTGAGAAAGGGGTAAGTCAGCTCATATTAAGCAGCCAAGTTTACCCTGGTATCAGTAAACTTTGATGGGTTTCTTGTAACGATAAAACCTTCGAAACTAGTTTCTTGCAGGCAAGCTCAATATATGATTGTGTAAGCTTAATTTGTTGTCAATCTGAATGCCGAGAAACTTTAACGAGTCACAAAACGAAATCTCTTTATCCCCCAAACGGAATGTAATCTGTTCCAAATCCTAAAAACTCTTGATAGAAAAATTAATCATTTGAGATTTCTCATTATTTACTATGAACTTATTATGTTGAACCCACTGGGTCCAGAGTTATGGCGTCCACAGTAATATATGATTAGATATGAGTATAAAAATAGGACAGATGGAGCTGAAACACTATAAAAAAAACGAACAGGGCAAAAAGTACAAGAAATGGACTAAGAAAACTAACAAGTATACCTAATAAAAATAACAAATCGATATTTTTCTAAATGAGCCAATAATGTTATCTTGAGATATAAGCTTAAACCAAATTTAAAAGACGGTGCAATAAAGTTAATTACAATACAGAAATACGCAATAGTAAGCTTCTATTGTTGAGAAAAATCAGAATGGGACCACAGATACATGAAGGAAACAGGATTTTCCGGACATTTGCCATCGTTCAGTGAAACAATAAATCAGTAACACTACGTTTCGAGATCTGCAATCTGATCTTTTCTTCAGGTAAAGAACTAACCTAATACATAATATTACAAACTAGGTTAAAATAAACAAATCTTACCCGAGCGTTGTGGCACGCTTAAGTCAGGAATCACAATACATATTTAAGGAAAAGTCTAGAGACAAATTAACTAAAAGTTGCAAGTGGTGGAGATGAACTGTCTGAAGAGAAAAACTTTTACCTTAAAATAGACGATGAAACCTTTTTTATTTCTACTACGTATAAGAGCCCAAATGGCAATTCAATATTCACAGTCAAAGTTATTAATTACTTATCACTACTTTATTTAATTAATATAACTGTTAATTTAAACAATATAACTGTTAATTACTTATTATTACAGCTTGAGTTGCCTCCTACAAAAATTAATGTTGTTCAATGGGGCTGAATATAGATACTTTAAGGCTAAACGTGCCGTGATTAGTTCCAAAGTGAACCTATACGGAGCAGCACTAACAAGAAGAAAATATTTGTCCGTTTTTCTGTTAATTATTTAGTTGTTTATTTTCTGTTATATAATGTAGCATAAAAAAATATTTGATTTAAAATTATAGAACTTCTATTTAAAAATTGAAGTTACAAATAAGTAACTATTTATTTGTATAGCTATGGCGCTTGAAACATTGTAAGCTAACATTGAAATAAAACTATTCTATTATAGGTATAACGCTTGTAAAAAGACTGGGTGGTTTGAGTTCACGCAGGGTAGGGTAAACTCAAACGATGTGATGCCGCCCTCTACAAGTCTCCCCACCGCTGCACGGAGCTCGCTCTATCGGATCATCTGACTGATCCGGCTCATTCGGTATCGTTCACTACTAGTAAATGTTTAGAACGTTCATACTTATGAACAATGGACTTGATTCATTGATATGCCTTTGGTTTATCATAAGTGAGGTTATTCCCTTACACATATTTTAAATCAATTACTAAAAATCAAACAGACGCATTCCTCGAAAGAATGACGAAACGATTTTGTGGGCTAATATAACCTAACGCATAGAATCCATAGTTTTAGTTAGTTCCATATGATAAGCCATTTTTCCTGGATAACGATTCTTAAAAATAAAAATCTGATTTGGAAAAAAATTCAAATTTATTCAGTTGGCAGGAAAAAAGTGAACGAAACGATCGAGGTGAACGGCACATCTCTACTTGCCACTGCTACTGCACGGCTGACCTTACAACAAAATGCATACAACTAAAAGTAACACAGTTTCTATTCACTTTTTTCCGACTTTTTCACTTCTTCTTCTAATTTTTTCCTCTATATGTCAGTATTTTTAGTTCCCACTAAAAATAGCAATTTCTTTATCGGAAATACTGTTCCTGAAAAGATTTAGTCTGTACTTTGTATTTAATTATCTGCAAAGTCATCTAATCTGCAACAAATTAGGTTCTAAGCCAATAATCACCTATAATCTATATTTGTTAGCGTAACTAAAACCCGAGAACGGCTAAAGCGTTTGTTTAATTTTGGGTTTTAAAATATTTTTAGAAGTGTTAAAAGATGAGAAACAGTGGGAAAGTTTCTCAGAGTCCTAATAATATTATAAATGTGAAAGTTGCTGTGTTTCTTTTGCTTCCATTCACAAACTATTCAACCAATTTTGTACTGAAATTTTCCGAAAATATGATACTGATTAGTTATATAGATACTGATATAATTCCTAAACTGGACTGAGGAAATAGTATGATATTGCGAACAATTATATGAACAACAGTATAATATTAGGAGGTAAGAACATGTACTTTACTATTTTATGTATCATCTTTACATACGGATGACAACTGTCATAGTATAAGCGTTAAAATGTGTAAGTGATGTCGATGTTCATTTTAGTTTTTAATTTTTAATTATATTCATATAATTAAAAAAAAACTGTACTGTTTTGAATCCCACCTCATTACAAAGTAACAATATAGGTCTATTTATATTGTTCCTCAAGGCAAAATAGCAAACTCAAATTATGTATTGGAAATCTACATGAATGAGGGGTGTAGAATCAAAACTCACTAACACCAAAATATTCGAATTTCAAATTATGTTTGCATGTTATTCTTTGTTTAGCGCTGTATCTATATCTAAACTTATTTTCATGTCACATCTCACTGAACCCCTTTATAAATACATTTTTAATTGCCAGTCAAAATCAAAACTCGCTAGTTCGGAGGCGTTCAGAAAGTTTAGATCCTTAACTTTTTCTGCCAATGAGGGCTGAGTACTCATTGATACTCTGGCCAATCAGAGTACAGAACTGAATCAACAACTGGCTTAGTTGGTTTTGGTTGTTTTTAAGCTGTGTTTTGATGGTGTGTTGTACATACTGCGTATTGTGCGTGGAATGTTAATTATTTTTATTGGAATGTGGAGTTGTTATTTTATCCAGTTACGCCAGATAAGTAGAAGTAATACAAAATCCTGAGGAAATTTACAAAATAATCTCAGAAGTTGTGACCGTAAAAATTAAATCTTGCTGGTTTCAAATATTATGTTAATAGCACATTCAAGCCTTCCTATCAATAGGAAACCGTTTGATTACCCACAAAAACTTACCGTGCATAAAGCCACTTACCTTAGCCACTGTGCAATCTATAGCTCACTGTTTCTTTTCCCGGAAAACATCAAGAGATATTGTTCCAGAGCCCATAACAGAAACAAACATTCTTAGCAATGAAAAATAGAATGATGAAAAAAGTTCTTAGTTAAAAAATTATGGAGAACATTAGTATAATCTATAAGATCGACAGATTTTTTGGGGGATTTGAACGGAGCTACATCACCCACAGTCGACAGAAAGAAATCATTATTTGTGTGAGGTAGCTGACGAGGATCCTATTTTGATGGTTTAGCCTCTAAAAATGTTATACCATTTCTTAAACTTATGTATAAGGAATTAAGAAAACGTTTTATACCACAATTTGTACCTATTTTAAATATCTTTAATGTCTAGATGAATGGAAATCTACCTTTGTTTTGACAGTAATCTATCTAGTATAAAGTAGTACTAATTAATATGCAAAATCTTTAAATTATGTGCAAAGCATCAAACCAAGCTACATTTAAATTTTACTTATTCAATGAAACAATAATAACATTGTGATGATCAAAACTCACTAATTCCAAATCGTTAAAGGTCAAAACTCACTAACTAAAGATGTGAGTGTCAAAACTTTCTAACTCTAAAATTATTTTGTAATTTAACAGAACACAGTGTAAGTTTTGCTAATATATATTGTAACAAACAGTTTCTATTATTATTTTTCAAAACAAGTCATAACTTTTATTCCAAATCACGAGCAATCAATCAAAACAGTTTATTTACGATTTCCCAAAATTGTTATCGAAGTTAGTGAATTTTGATTCTACGCCCCTCAATTTAAACTGTATAAGTTAAAAACCTGAAATAAGAATTACTTACAATTTTTATTAATTTCTGGTCCTTTATATTATGAACACAAAAATGGGTACCTGATGCATGATGTATGACTAATTCTATTTTTTTTAGTCATAGGACTCTATCTATTACACCACAAGTGCTTTCACAAAGAAAGCTACGACTTTAACTTTGAAATTCCTCTACAATGATATACAATAGTTACTAAAATCGTGGGAACTTTTCAAAACAAATGCACGGAATATTGCAAAGACATTGCGGGGGAAGCCGCCCATATGTGCTAGTATGCTATTTATGACACGTAATCCAAAGTTAATGACAACTAAACGGCTGTTGAGATTTTCAACAGAAGTTCACCACAGCAACAGAAACATTTGTTTACATTTAGATTGTATTTTAGATTGCTCCAGTGACGAATAATAAATAATCTAATGCATTAAAATAATATTCAACGATGTTCTAAAACCCACCATGATTAACAAGGCTGTGGATGTTTAGAAAGTAATGATATTTAAAACTGATTGTCTCCCTTAACAAATTTAGGCTACTGTATTTTAAGGAAAAGCAAAAGAATGACACACTTTTCCTCTCATATCAGAAGCAGAATACAAGTTACGGAATCAGATGCATTTTGACTGAAATAGTCTTTTTAAGCTTACACATGCACATATTTTATTGATCGAGGTAAAAATCAATACTATTTATTACACCAGAAATATCGCAGACCGTGCATTTTGTCCGTCAGTGCAACAACATAAACTCAACTGAGGAACCGTAAATAAAGTAGAGTGGAAGTGAATTTAATAGGTCATATCTGACTCTTTTTGACAGCAGTGAGTTATTTGCCGTACGTAAAAAAACAAACTATCACTATGGCACGTGAAAAATCATATACAGAAAGTAAATGAAAAGAGCCGAAAGTAGACACTTCTATATCGAACTTAGTTTTGTTGGTATATATTTCTTTATTAGGACACAAGTCAAACTCAAGTATGGCACTTGAATCGTAATATATTGGCTATAATGGGCTAAGCCATTGGCATTTCAGAGACGAATCATATAAAAACTATTAATTTTAATTTTGCAATGACAGTTTTCAATAAGTTAATTAAGATCTATTTGTTGGACATGTTAAGACACGAGCATTTCAAATGGTTCAAAACCCGCTGGATATTTTATTGAAATTGAGATTTTCTTGAAACTTAGATCGATTTGATGTTTCCTTTAGCATAAGGCAGGGATGATGTTGAATTAGACCCATAAGCATGTGATACAGATGGATTTAGGTCTTGGAGAAATTTATTAGCCTTACTGCTTATCACCATTATCATTTTTGGTGGTTGAGTAGGTGTTTCTCAGTACTCAGTTTTGATGTTAGAAAATATTTATTTGATTTTACCTATATAAAGAGCATCGTGTGTAACTTGCTGGGTGGTCACAACCACATAGTAATCATTTGGGGGGGGGACATTTGTAGATTTGTAGTATCGTGATCACAACCTCATTTTACACATTGATTTGGATGCCAACAATAAGACACCAGGCCACCTGCGTTTATTACACTGTACCACATTTTTACCTTTATGGGTATATTTAAATATAGTAATTTTGGCATTTTGTAGGAACTGAACGTTGAACATGTCTTTGTTATTAGACACAGGCTCTAAATCGATAGAGAGAGCGTCCTCAGATATATCACTTCTTAGATTCGCTCGATATATTTCTAACAGTATGATTATAGATGTTTGTATTACCTTAGTAGAGAAGTACATGTTTTCTTAACACGGTCGCGACGACAGAATTTTGCTGTTTTTTGTTAATTACGGACTTAATAACATGGAGTTTTCAAAAAATTCGTAAATTCTTTTACTTTAATACGTTAAAAATGATGTTTAAAAGACTATATGAGTACAGACAAAATTTTAAAAATTGTTAGAAGTGCTTATTGGTAACTTTTTATCATGTCCCAACGGTGGGACATGACGTCCCTAGTTAACACCTTATTAGAAATGTGCGTAATGTCCCACCCGCGGGACGCGCTCATGTTTCCTGTGACTGTTTCTAGACACTCCGCCAGTTGCACTCTGTCTCTGTCCCGCTAGCCAGTTGAAGTGTTGAGTTCAGTCGCTGTTCAGTGTCGGATGTGTACATAACCTAAAAACTTTTGTGGTGCGAGAGTTCAAATTCGTGTTGGATTTCGAGTATAGTGTATGGTTTGCCGATTTCGCGTGACTAATTACCTTATACTTAGAGCCTTCTTATAGAACTTCTGTCTTCTTATGGTATTGTTGGGTAGTAAAATAATGTAATCTCACTTTCATTAATTTTACTTTAATAATTCTAACAATACAAGGCATTTATTTTACTTACATTTGCTTTTCTATTTAAACACCTTAATAGATAGACAGTTGAGTTTTTTTTGCTTGTCTCGGCTGGACCTGACATGTCTGAACCAGGTCTAGCCAACCCAGAGCAAGAGGTTATGAATGCCTCTGAGCTCGAAAGAGCGATTGAAAGTATCCTTACACCTAGCATGGAAACAGATCATAATTACGGTCTAGTAAATACTAACACTAACGAAAATAATGTAAATGACTTAAAACGAAAAAGGCATGAAAGAGATCTAGATGAAAAACGGTAAAACTACTAATGAGAGTAACATTAAGAAAATGTATACAAAAAGATATTACAAAAGAAAGTAACAAAGGACCTTTTGAAATCATCATTCAGCACAAAGAAAAGTCAAAGTTAAACCCCTTTCAAATAGGCAAAATTATTAAGCAACATCACCATGATATAGATTTTATTGTTCGTGCAGGCAACAACTTGTCAGTGATGTGCAAAAATTACATTGCTGCAAACAATTTAATTGACTCTCAGTATCTGACTAGCTTAAATGTATTTGTTCCCTCTATAAGAATACACTCGATTGGAGTCGTTTATGTTGAACCAGACATAACTGAACAAGAAATTTTGGACGAGGTAATTAGTGAATATCCAATAGTACAAGTTCATAGGATTAAAAGAAGAGTCAATAATGACTTAAAGAATACCCATTTTGCAAAAATTATTTTTGAGTCAGACAGCTTACCTGAATATATAAAACTCAACTATGTACGCATGAAGGTTGAGACCTTTGCTATTCCAGTAAAACAATGTTTTAGATGCTTTTTCCTATGGTCACGTGGCTAGTTCACCTTGTAATAGAGAGGGGTTATGTAGGGATTGTGGAGATAAATTCCACTCGGAACCATGCACAAAACCCCTAAAATGTTTACATTGTTATGGCCCACATAGCAGCTCGTCTAAGATCTGCCCGGAATTCAAAAGACAAAAACTCATTAAAAATCGGATGAGTTCGAACAAGGAAGATTATTTTAAGGCTAGTCTACACTACCCCATTACTTACAAAACAACCAGAACCAATCAATTTAAAATACAATCCTATGCAGATACAGCTAAAACAAATTATGTAACTGATTATCCAGAATTACCCAACTTAACAAGTAATAGACAAATACACACTAATTTTAATAATAGGTTTTCACCTTTGAACGATTTGGAAATAAATGATTACAACTCTGGCATAAACACGCATGTTTATAATACAAAACCTATATCTAGGGAAAATTCTGCTAGTTACACTAGCAATAAGAACTACAGGCAACATACTAGCAATAGATACAGTACTTTCCAAAAATACTTCCCCATCAGAAAATATAAGTAGTCATACCTCACTTTCAACAACAACTTCTGTAAATTTGAAAAATACGGAAAACAAGGAATTGCTGGTAACTCGTTTACACGAGAAAATTAAGGAAATGAGAGGAAAATGTTTAAAAATTAACTATTCTAATGCTAACTCTCAAGCGATGGCCTTAACTCGGGGAAAATGCTAAACCCCCAGATAAAATAACCAAACCAGCCACTAGTAAAGGTACTAATATTAGCTATAAGAGATAAAAAGTATGCAGAACTATCTTAACCTACTACAGTGGAATGCTAGGTCGCTAAAACCTAAATGGCCAGAGGCCATTCAATTATTTAATAAACAACAGATACATATAGGACTAATACAAGAATCATGGCTAACTGATAATGATACTTTAGTTGATAGTAATTCCACCATACTTAGAGTAAATCGAGATGACAATTACGGTGGAGTAGCCGTAATTCTACATAAAACTATGTGGTATAAAACAACTTATGAGTACAGTGACAATTCTTTACAATTATTAACAATTCAAATACTTAATTTTAAAGTACCCATAAATATATATAATGTATACTGTACGAACAAATATATACCCCGATCCTTCTGGAGGGAAAGGATTTTTAATAATGATCATGGTTATACTATTATATGTGGGGACATGAATGGTCACCACCCCCTTTGGAGTTTTCAAAGGGCTAATTCTAGAGGTAATGTTATTTTTGATGAATGCAGTAATTCATCCTTTATTTGTATTAACGATGGTAGGCCTACAACTCTACCAACATTATTTCACCAAGCTACTGCTATTGACCTGACTTTTGTCTCGCCTAAATTGCACTCAATGTTGGTGAGTTGGGAAATTAATAAAGATTCACTAGGAAGTAATCATCTTCCAATTTTAATTCAATTTGACGTGTCTAGCATAAGCAATGATAGCAACTTCGATTCTTATGTAAATAATTCAAACAAGTATAACTTTAAGAAAGCAGACTGGGGAAAATTCAATAAGATAATAGAAGATAAGATTAATAATATTCCAAGATCACGGTTAAATATAGAAGTTGAAGGCCTGTATGATATTATATTTTATGCCGCTGAGGTGGCTATACCCAAGTTCAAAACCTGTAATAACAAAAAATACAACTTTAGGCCTAAGGCTTGGTGGACTGATGATTGCTCTCATGCAGTAGCACGCAGGAGATTAGCATTCACCACCTTTAAACATAATATGTCAGCCCTCAACTACCACAAATTCCAAGTGGCACAAATGGAAGCTAGAGAAACAATACAAAACGCAAAACGATTAGGTTGGATCCAAGTATGTAATGTTATAAGCGAACAAAAGTCCTCATCTCTTGCTTGGAATTTGGTGAATAAATTAAAGTCCAATAAAGTACCAAAAATCAATCAGAATGAACTAGCCAATAATGAAAGTTTACGTCATAAATTTATGAAAAAAAATTGCATCAGATTATGTCCCAAATAAAAGAGAATTGGTATTAGACCAGTGTTCAACCAATAATAGTAATAGCAGTTTAGATGATAATTTTACTATAATGGAATTAGAACTAGCAATATATTCTAAGAAGAAGAGTACCTCCCCAGGTTTGGACGGTATAACCTATAAAATGATTAAACACTTACCACCAAATGCACTACAAATTCTGTTGAACATATTCAATGATATTTGAAAGTGGAAACAATTTCGAATTTTCGGACTCTTGAAACCATCAAAAGATAAATATGATGAATCCTCATATAGGCCTATATCGCTTATTCCTTGTATGGTTAAAATTCTCAACACTATGATTAAAAATAGGTTGGAGTGGTTCACAGAAAAAATTAATATTATACCTGACACCCAATATGGCTTCCGGGGAAAAAAGGTTGTAATGATTATATCTTAACATTTTTAACTGAAATCCAGACTGCACTATCTTTGAATGAGACACTAACTGCCACATCATTGGATATTTCGGGTGCATATGACAATGTTGACATTCCGACTTTATGTAATAAGATGCTTGAGTTTGGCTTTACCAATAAACTAGTTAAGTACTGCCACCAATGGTTATCTGATAGGACATTAATTTTAAATTGCTCAAATTCAGTAATAAAAAGACATGTTTATAAAGGCCTCCCTCAAGGGAGTGTCCTAAGCCCTATATTGTTCTCAATTTATATGGCACAGATTAATCATTATATTCCAAAACCAACCAAATCATTACAATATGCGGATGATGTTCTTATTTATACATCTGGTAAAGATTGTGCTCAAACGCAATGTAATACTCAACATGCACTTGAATCACTCGAGGCATCCTTTAAACAATTACACTTACAATTTAATGGAGAAAAGAGTAAAGTTATAATTTTCTCAAGAAAGAAAAATGTTGGTAGCATAAAACTCTTAGTAGATGGTAGTTTTATTCCTGTTGTCGAACAATGCAAAATACTTGGAATCATATTGGATAGTAAACTTACTTTAAGATCTCACATTGAGAATATAAGTAGGACTTGTTTAAAAGATATTGATATAATAAAATCTATCACATGTGGGAAAAAGGTGTTCACCCAGAACTGGCCTTAAAAGTATATAAAGGTCTTATAAGACCCAGACTTGACTATTGCAGTTTTATATTAAGTACGGCTTCAAAGAAGGATTTAAGAAAATTAGACCTTATTCAAAATCTAGCCTTAAGAATTGCAATTGGGGCTATGAAGAGCACACCTATCATTGCTTTACAAGCTGAATGTAGAATAGGGCCACTAGATATAAGAAGACAAATGTTGACTGATAGGTTAGTTTATAAGATAAGAACTAACAAGGACCATCCAGCCTGGTATAAACTAATGTACTTAAGGATGTTAACCTCAAACCTGGATTATTGGCGGAAGAAAAAACTTCCCTCATATATACAATCCTTGGAGAACATAGACAACTATTTTGGAAGTCCTGAAAGGTACAGGGAGTTCAAAAGTGAACAGGATTTTGAAAAACCCCTGGTCAGAAGCAATGTAAAACTCACTTGCATTCACACGATTGGCGGAAATATAAGTAAAAGACAAAATAGCGAAATGGTTTTAAAACAATGCTTCCTAGCTAACAACATAACCTCTAACCAAAACTTTCCAAACAATCATTGTGTCAAAATATTTACCGATGGATCAAAGACCATTGAAGGCGCAGGCGCAGCCTTTTACATACCTGAGATGAATGTTAAATGTAAATATAAGTTAAATAAGTATGTGTCAAACTATACGGCAGAATTAATAGCAATATTAAAATCTATTGAATATTCAAATGACAACGATTTTGACCATGTTATCATTTACAGCGACTCTCAAGCAGCTATAAGAGCACTAGAGAAAACAAGACGCGGTTTCAATGCTACTGATTGCTTAGCCCTCAGTGTTTTATATGAAGTAGTGAACAAGGACAAACATTTTGTAATACATTGGGTTCCAGGACATTGTGGTATCCTACATAATGAATATGTGGACAAATTAGCTAAAGAAGCTATAACTGATGGGCTTGACGTAGATATCAAGGTACCATTACTAGACCATAAATCATTGACGAGCAACATAGCATTAGAACAATTCAAGCAACTCTTCACCGCTAGTGCAACAGGTAGATGGTATAAGAAAATAGTTACTGTACCTCCTAAACAACCTTGGTTTAGAAACATTAAGATAAGTAAATTTGGTATAATAAGTATATGTAGGCTAAGGTTCGGCCATGCCAGAAATAACAGTAGATTATATTGGATGAAGCTATATTTTACATCATTGTGCCTAAATTGCACCTTAGGTGTTGAATATACACTGGATCATCTAATTCTAGTTTGCCCAAAGCACGAATATATTCGAGAACAAACCTTTTTTATATTAAAAATAAATGCGGTAAGTATCTCCATAGTTTAATAGACATTCTACGCACAAATGATTTAGATGTTTATAATGAGATAATTTCATACATTAAAACTGCTAAAATAAATCCATGACTACTAATACAAAAACATACACTATTCAGCCATAAATGTTGCAATTCCCTTGGTGCTAAAATCCGTGGTCCACCTTTTCGGATTAGAAATGCCTGATCGGCCCCAGGCGAGAAGATGCCTAAAACCAAACCCCTAATCTTCCTATGCATTGAAAATCCCTTCTTTAAAAACTTTTACAACTCTATCTTTAGACTAACAATAACACTTTGTGAACAAATAAACATAAATGTAATCCATTAACCAATAACAAAATATAGCATTTATAACCCTCAAAGGATCTGGAAAGAAAGAATCGGCAACCACAACACTTAAATATATGCAATATTTCAGTGAATATTTGAGAAATCAAGTGTACGTCGCGGCTTCGTGGAATTTCCAAAGCCTAAGAGAAAAAAAAAGAAAAAAAAGTGTTGAGTTGTTTTGTTAGTTTCGTTCCTAACCTCACTTTTTTACCGGTGCAAACGTTCTTTACATTGTTTGATTGTTGGCTTACTTTTTATTACTAGTTTTATATTGTTTTAATAAGTTTAAGTTTGGATAAAGTTCAACAAACTACAAACGTTCGAAATGGATGACAGTGACATAGACATAGAATTACAACAATCTGATTTATCTGATTTTTCACATTCTGGAAGTGAGTATGTGCCAGGTTCTGAAGTTGAGAGCAGCTCAGAGTTCACGGATGATGGAGAAGATCGTGAGTTGAATAACACTATTGTAAATAGTCATGTAAATTTGCCTAGTACTAGAAACCAAGATAATGAACAAAGTGGTTTGAATAGAGATGATAATGGTTTTTGTGGTCCAAGGCAATCGTGTAGGCCAATGGGACGAGTGTACAGAAACTGTAAGGCAGTTTCCGTTTACTGGAGCCAAAGGTTTGTTATACGAATTTGATGTTTCAAGTCCAATGATGGTTTATTCTCAGTTCGTTACTGATGAGGTTGTGCAACTAATGGTAACTGAGACAAATAGATATGCAAATGCATGGCTATCCAAAAATGAGGTTAAAAGACGGTCGATCATGCGGTACTGGAACGACTGTAATGCATATTAAATAAAAAAAGTTCTTGCTATTATAATGGTTATGGGAATTAATCCGCCGAAATTAAGACTTTACTGGTCTAGTAACCCTAAATATGAAAATGAATTTGTAAAAAAACTATGAAGAGAGATAGATTTGAAGCGATCTTGAAATGCCTTCGTTTTCACGACAGCGGTATAGTTGTGGACCCAGAACCAAGACTGGGCAAAGTGAAGGAAGTTGTTGATTTAATAAACAATCGATGTCAGGCAGTGTTGGCACTTGATGAAAACGTTGTTATGGATAAAACTAGGGTTCCATTCCGCGGTAGGTTGGAAAGTGGTTACACCCATAAAGTTAAAATTTATGCTGGAAAATGTGGTGATGCTACTGGTAGTGAGGCTCATGCCCAAAAGATCGCCCTGCACCTGATGTCAGACTATTTACTTGAAGGACGTACCTTGTTTATAGATAACTTTTACGGTACTGTCCCGTTGGCAGAGTTTCTTCTAAGCAAAAAAACTTACGTGTGTGGCACACTGCGTTTCAGACCGCAGGGACAACCCTAAAGATTTCCTAAAGGAAAGTAATAAAATGAAGAGAGGTGAATCAAAGGCTACAGAAAATGAGAATGGTGTAAAAGTTATTGCCTGGAAAGATAAGAGGCGGGATCTAATATTAACAACCCGTCCAGAAGACAATGGTGCTGTAGTAAACAGTGGGCGCCGAAATATTAGAGGTCAGCCTGTCATGAAGCCAACAGCAATTCTGGCGTACAACTCAGTGAAGAAAGGAGTTGATATTTCGGATCAACTTGCTCCATACTACACACCACTAAGAAAAAACCATTCGATGGTATATGAAGGTCGCTATTGAATTGATCTTGGGAACCTGCATAGTAAATGCATTCGTGGTGTTCAATGCTGGGAAAGCAAAGAAGGATCAGATGGACATGTTGAAGTTCCGGGAAGCCATCATTGATAAACTGGTGGAAGATGCAGCTCCTCTTGCACCAGCTGCAGTTCCTGCAAGACGTCGGGGATTTACACACCAACTGTCAAAATACGAAGGACAGGCCAGAGTTTCCAGGAAGAGGAGCCTCCCCTGTTACAAGGACCTAGTGGAAGAAGTTGGAACCAAAGAAGCGAGCAACAAGACAAAAAATGTCATTACGTATTGTAAAGACTGCCCTAGCAGTCCTCCTATGTGTCTTGACTATGAACAAAAACCACAAGTAATCTAACAGTTAGTAAAAAACCAGTGTTTTTTCCATATTAATCTCTTCTTAGTTGTGTGTTACTTCCATTTTATGAGTTTAACCAGTTATTTATTTATTTATTTATTATTATTTCAACGGCATCCGCCAATATACAATAATTTCACAACATTTTCATGCAACTTAAATATAACATCAACAAAATAAATAACAACTAATTAAATTACAGAAAGTAGTGATTATGCAGTGGAATAATAAATAAGTATTAAGATTTGTGAAATAATGTTACAATAGTGAAAAATCACAAACATCATCTCCAACTGATATTAAGGGGAAAAAACTCTATCACTCATTACTGTTGCAGTCTCTTTTTAAGGTGTGCGATGCTGTCGTAAAACATATCACCATCGGAAAGGAATGCTGTTTTCCCACGCCTATGAAGTCGAGCAATAGACCGTGATAGCTGTAATTGTTTGAGTGGTGGCAGGTTGAAAACATATTCCTGGATCTGGTTCCAGCAGGCACCAAGAGGGATATCCTACTCAGAAGCTCTGGTGAATCGATCGCCCCCGTTGATAAGCTTGTGCAGGAAAATAATATCAAACATTCTCCTTCTGCACTCCAGCGTAGGCAGAAGAAATTCCTGCTCAAGTGCGGGGACAGAGACCTCCCGATAGGCTGCACCTCTCCGGACTCCTTGAAAGTCTGCAAAATTTGTTTTGAATACTCTGTAGTTTGTGAATATGAGATGCGTAATGAGGGGACCAAACAAGAGTACAATATTCCAGATTAGGCCGAACTAAAGCCTTATACAAGAGCAGTAGTGTCTCGTCACCGAACGTCCCTCTAGACATTCGAAAAATGAATCCTAGCATTTTTGTTTTGCCTTCAAAGATACACCCGCATCAATGTGTGCATCGGGGTGACAAAATTTGTAGTCAAACTTACTCCAAGGTCGTTTATCGAGGTCACTCGCTTGATGTCGCCGGATACAGTGTAATTGAAAGCAACAGGATTCTTCAGACGACAGAAGGTGATTGTAAGACATTTGGTTGAGTTAATGACCATCTTATTATCAATCGCACCACTCAGCAATTAGGTTCAGATCACGTTGAAGATTGAGACAGTCATCACGAGAGTAGATTTCTTTGAATATCTTGAGGTCATCTGCGAAGAGGAGATATTCCGATGATAGGTGGCTGATGATGTCGTTGACAAACAAGTTGAAAAGAATAGGGCCAAGCTTGGACCCCTGTGGGACACCTGAGGTGGGAGGAAATTCTTCAGACAAATGGTTTCCAAGTTTGACCCTCAGCGAGCGTCCACTTAAATAGCTCTTGAACCATTCTAGAGAGAGTCCGCAGAAACCATATCCTTCGAGCTTGGAAATCAGAAGTGAGTGACTAATCTTGTCAAATGCCTTGGAAAGGTCTAAATAAATGCTGTCCACTTGATGTCTTCGATTAAACGCAGAAAGAATATAGTCTGTGTAGATGACAAGGTTGGTCTGGGTGGAACGACCCTTGCAAAACCCATGGTTGTTGGGGGACAATGATACTCTTTATGTCATTAGATATCAATTCCAGCACTAAACCTTCCACAACCTTAGCCAAAGCAGGCTGGATGACGACTGGCCTGAAGCTGGTGACATCAGTAGCATTTGGTGTTTTAGGAATCGGCACAACATAACTGGACTTGAGTGCTGTGGGAAAGATGCCGTCCATAAATAGTCTGTTAAGTAAATTGGTGAGAGGCTTTGAAAGCTGAACGCTACATTTCTTGAGAACTATAGGTGGGATGAGATCAGGACCATTACCTTTGTTGACATCAAGTGACTCCAGCTCCTTCCGTACTCTTTCCTCACTTACATGGAAGCGATTTACATTGAAGTTGCTAGCAAAATGAAAGTCTAAAGTTGTGTCATCCCTGGGATTGAAAGTTGAGGCGAAGAAGCCAGCAAAAAGATTGCACATGACATGAGGGTCATCAGTAACTGTGTGATTAAAAGTCAGACGAGTTGGGGATAGACTGCGATTTCTGCATTTGCTTCACATAACTCCAAAAAGATTTTATATTGGAGGGTATAAGAATACTCAATATGCCCAACGTATCTGTTTAAAACAATCCTTGGCCAGCAAACTTGCACTGGGCCCTGGTATGAGAGAACCTCCAGTAGTCCTCAAATGACAATGAAGTCTTGTAGATCCTGTGCAGTTTCTTTTTTAAGATGATTAAATTTATCAGTTCTTTAGAAAAACCAAATGGGAAAAACTTGGACAATCCAACCTTTTTCATGCAGGTGTTGTCCAAAATAATTTCTCTAAGTTCCTCGCAAAAACGACTGAAGGCTAAGTCAGGGCCCTCCGCCAAACGCACATCGATATTAGCAATGGGCCAAAGAAATATTAGCAATGTTGCACTTTCTGAAGTTGGGGATGAAAGTAGCAGTGCAAGAGCGACGAGACATTTCAGGAAAGATCAATCACAGCTGTCAGGGCAGGATGGGCTATATCTTCAGCTACCAAACTCTCTGCGGTGTGCGATACAAGACAAGGGATGTTAGTGAAAATTAGATCAAGGAAATTTCCTATGTAATTAGGAATAGTATTCATCTGCCCAAGGTCGAGAAAAGAAGTAAGCTCCAATATCTTGAGAGCGGAAGGCGAGTAAGTGTTCGGAGGTTGTGCGGTCCAGTCGATCCTTGGCAAATTAAAAATCTCCAGCAATAAACACAGAAGAAATATTCATATTGTTCGAGATGACGGTGTGAAAAATGTCACAAAATTCTATATAAGTCTGGTGGGCAACATCTGGTGGTATATAAACAGTATTTATAAGCATATTTGAAGAATGTGCACACCTCAGAGCAACAAATATGGTTTCAACTGCTGGTTCATCAATGGGAATGAGCCATGAGGTATAGCATTTCTTGACTGCAATCAGCACACCACCACCAGAATTTTTAAAACTTGTGAGCGCCGTCCTGTCTTGTCTGTATATGGAATAGTTACTTAATCCCAGTTCGGCATTAGAGATTTCATGGATAGATTAGTTTCTGCAATAATTATAACATCGTAGTCACACAAGGAGTGAGCAGTTCTAAACTGATTCATTTTGGAACGTAGCCCATTGGCGTTTTGGTAGTAGACATCTAACTTTTGATGTCTACTGAAGCAGGCATGTTTTTTTGTCTTGACAATCTTCGGCACTCCATTCACATACTTTATAGTAAGGTCAACCTCACCTTGAGACAGCCGGTGCTTTAACTCCTGCCTGAGCTCCACTAGGAGTTCTCTTTCTCTGATTGTCCTATCCCTCGACAACTTGACATCAGTTAAAAGTAGGATTTTGAAACGTGAATGATTCATTAGAATAGTGTTTTAGAATATTTATTACATCAGTTTCACTTTCCATCTGAATTTGAAGAGGTCTGATCACTCAGCTTCACCTTACCCAGCCTGACCGTCTTTAAACATTTGGAACGGTCAGTCTGGCAATATTCAATTATTGCAGCAGCCAAATCAAGTCATGACTAATTCTGTGTTGGTATGTGCAGATTTACTTTCAGGAACACTGTATGCAATGATATTACGAGAACGTCTTGATCGTTCATTAATTTCCTCAACGGTTACAAGAATGCTATTAGAGGCACTACTGCTTGCCTTGATACTATCAATGTCCTTACGAAGACGGGAAATGCTTGCTTCATTAGCTTCTACACGAGGTTCCAAAGACGACAATTTGACATTCAGATCTGCCACTTCCCCCTCTTGATATTCTCCACTCCCGCCTCAATGTCGTCTATTTTATCACACTTATTAACCAAGACCTTGACTTCAGACAACTCGGAGATAATCTTAGCCAAGTGTCTTCCAAGGATACAGGAGGTTGAGCCCTGCAGTCCACTCTACCACAGTACCACTTGATGTTGTTAACCTTACAAATTCGTTCATATTCTGTTTTTGCTCATCTTTACACAATCTTTATGAAACCAACGGCCGCATTGGCCATCACACTCGACACCCTGTTCTGTATCGAGAACATTCTTCATACAAACGGCACAGGATGAGCCATTGTTTGTGGTGGCGAGGACAAATGAAATGTGTTCAAAAATCTGATTCTTCAATTGCCAATTCACACTGGTTAAATTTTCATATAGTTCATGCAACTTAAGTCAATGACACCCAACCCAAAGCTACTCTATCCGCTCCAAGTCAGAGTTAATATATAATTCCATTATTTATAAAAGATCAGACATACGAGTACATCTGCAAATGGTGTTGGAATATATTACTCAAATTATGATTCGAAATACACAAATCAATCACAAACATTACAAAATGAGGTTATGGTGAGGAAAATAGTAATCACTTTTTTCCAGATAAAATTCGTTAATACATTTTTAATTTTACAAGACTGAAACAATTTGAGAAATAACCTGGTTTACACAAAACAACACTTTGTAACCAATTGATATGTAAAATACTAAATTAATTGATTTGAATTGAAAATAAAGTGAACAATCATGAACTAACTCTTATAAAAGTTATAACGGCTTTCTAAAATATATGATTATTTTTGTTGTTTATTCAGATATGCTATTACATTTGTTCTTTTTAAGTTCATTTTGTAAGTTCACCGGTGGGACATGACAAGCCTTAATGAAGATCGGTGTGTCCCACCGGTTTTTTATGTAAGGGTACATGTCCCACCGGTGGGACACGTCGTCGCGAACGTGTTAAGTAAAACTATATAAGCCTTGTTTTTCTTAACCTGGTAATTATGAAGACTCTCCTTGATCTTGGTTAAGTGTTTAACGAGAACACGGTATGGACCATGTTACAGCATTCAATTTTACATTATCTGTAGTAATAAATCTGTACGAATAAGAGTCACTCCTCATTACTTTTCAATGCTTACAATTATATATTTTTATTGGAAATAATGGAGACAAATATAGAGGAGGTCTTACTTCCATAAACTTAACACGTTCTTCCTGTTCGGAAATTTATTTGAATATTTACAGCTTGTTTCGTACTGTTTTAATACTTCAAAACTATTGGGAAAATCTATAACATGTCTTGTACCAGACCTTGCACAAGATTTTTAAACATTCATATTACCTAAAAGCAAATGTCTCTTATTTCTAGTTGGTACCAGTAATTGCCAACCTGTTTGGTTTTGGTCATCGTTCCTATTTCTAAAGGTTGTTCTAGGCATTTCATGAAATTTTCACGGTAGCACAGCAACTATGAGCATCATATACACCTGTAAACCTCTTTTTTACTTGTTAAGGATTAACCTTTGAAGTGCCCATGTTGGTAGCAGAAATGTTACTACATATTAATATTTAACACTTCAAAAAAGAAAGAGTCACTTATTATAAACTGACAAATGCCACCAGCAAAACAATTATTACAAACTTTACTGAGTCATGGCTAACTGGCGAAAATACTCGTTCTTTTGATGTGCGAAGGGTATGATTACGCCCTGGGGTCAGTCAGTCACGAACAACATTACATTAAACACCGATTGCTGTCGACTGATAGGCGACACGATACCGATAGTCAGGTTGACTATTACTGATCAATCATCGTAAAGGTCTGTCTCTGTTG
This sequence comes from Homalodisca vitripennis, assembly GCF_021130785.1. Classification (NCBI taxonomy): domain Eukaryota; kingdom Metazoa; phylum Arthropoda; class Insecta; order Hemiptera; family Cicadellidae; genus Homalodisca; species Homalodisca vitripennis. Next base: position 33,738 of record NW_025783485.1, read on the forward strand.
TATTTATTAACACGCTCTTTTTTAATTTTAGTCAAGATAGAGTTTTTGTTTTGAAACCTGTTCCCATTTTCCTTATTGTGTTTGTTATCATTCATGGGGTTTGTCGGTGACTAAAGAAATTAGTAGGAATTTCATGACAATTTTTAGACGTAAGTTTTACAAATCTGAGGATAGTTGACATATAGAGTAATTAAAATCAGAATAGCTAAGATGGATACATAACCTAATTTCATATCTATATTACAGCCTAGCTTATCCTGTGGTCACAAATAAATTTCACTATTTTGTTCTTGAGAATACTAAAACATGTTGGTTGGGTGCAATGTTCAGGAACAACATATTGGATAAAGTTTATTAGCTAATTATAGGTTATAAACAGCTGTGTTGTGTAGAACTGTAGTAGAAATGAATATTTTGTAAGGGTTAGATTAAATATACCTTTATATTAAAAAGTATATCTTTATTTAAAGAATATTGATGTAATATTATTATTCATATAACAGAAAACATTGAAGAATTTGTTATTTCCTTATTCCTAAAAATGACAAGATACACTTAGGTGTAAAGAATCCCTGATATTATGTAATTGCTTGATGCAATATAGTATACCTATAGGCTACTCTCTAATTAGCAGAATCTCAAGAATAAATATTGCAGTGATTTTGGTACTAATCACAAAATTATATATGACATATAATACAGATTTATTATATGGGTCATCCTCTACCAACCACAGTATTTAATGAAAGTAAAATTGCAACCATACCATCCATTAAGATTGTTAAACACTTTTTAGAAAAATATACATTTCATAAATTTTAAATCCATGGACATGATACATCACAGCTCAATGATGAGTAATTGGCTTGAAAATAATAAAATATATGTTATTAAACAGTTGTTTTAATAATACACCTAGTAATAAAACAATAGTATTGATGTTTGAGTTTGGAAGAGGCAAAAATAATTTTATTTCTTATGTTCCTCATAACAGAAAAGAAATTTCATCTGCAAGTTAGAAAAAATACTAAGTAACGGTTTTGCATTTTCTTTTTCCCTCCGGTAAAGTTCTTTTTTGGACACAAAACCTGTAAAATGATTGTATTGTTTTTTCTGAATAAAGAGTTTTTGAACTTGAACACACACACTACTATTACCAGGAGCATTATGCAAACTAGGCAGCCACTAAGAGTGGCATCATCAGGGGGTGGCAGAAACAGTAAAAAATACAAAATTTAATATAAATTACTGTACTTTCACCAAGCTAAGTTATATAATAAAAGGACTTTTAAACTCAACTTTAATCATGATGAATAAATGAAAAATAAATTTATTTTCAGAAAAGGTAAGGCTACAATATTATTGACTTTATAGAAGAAAAAAAATCATACACATATAAATTGGATTATACAAATTTGCTTTTATTATTATACTGTTGTAACATATTGTTAAAACAGCATACACGGAAGATAACAATAGAATTTTAATAAAACAAATATATAGGGCAACATCAATTTAATTGCTGATGCAACATGCTTATTGACAATGTCTAATTAAGTCATATGATTAAAAATTAAAATTATCTTCTTATAAAAAACAAATGAATTTGCTCTGATAAGATAAATGATTATCTAGTCCACTTTATACCAAACCTTCTAAACCAATTTGCCAACCAAATCTCTATGGGAAGATTGTATTAGGCTAGAGAACCTTTAGATAAATGAAGGTACTATATATGGGAGGAAATAAACTCTGTAATGAAAATCAAGCAATTGCAACGATTGGTAAAATCAGTTTCGTGAAACTATAAATAAATATAATAAATAATAAATGTATTTATTTTCTCTTTCTGCCACAAAAACATACATAAAATATATGAAGAACTTACATGATTAAAAATCATAAACAATATAGTTATACTTGCCAAGACTGACTATATGTACTAAATGAACATGTTTTAGATTTAAAAAAAATAACATAATGTAACTTAAAAAATAACTTAACATAAATTTTTTCAGTCTCCTTACATATAATATTGTTATAAAAAAAACTTGTAAATATACTAAGCCTAGATTATATAAATATCAGAAGAGAAAATTTAGGGCCTCCAAGGCACGTGGCCTGTTCGGAGGTTCCAAATATTACACATTAAACTTGTTTTACAGCGTCCAGATTGTGAAAGAATGAATATTTTATTTAAACTTTTTCGGCCAATTTTCTTCTTACTATCAGTGCTTCTTTTCTTTGTTGCATGATAAATTATTGAAACAAAAATAATAGAAAATATGTCATATAGAAAATATATATATAATTATATATATATATATTTTTTTTAGTTTACTGTATGTAAAAGAGCATCTAAGCGAAAAAGATGGAAAATATTTATGGTATACAAACATAAATGTTATTGCTGAATTTGAATCAGAAAGTCAATGTGTTCCAAAGTTAGCAGCCACTCTCTAAGTCTTTTCAAAAATGTGTCAATATTCAATAATTCTTTAATATTGCTTGGTAATTTGTTAAAAATTCTTGGTGCTATAAAATTTAATGTTCTTGTAAAAAATGTAGAATTTGGTTTAGGAACTGTAAATTGATTCCCGGATCTTAATTTTTGCTTATATTCTATATTTTTTGTGGCATATTACCACTCTTGCAAAATAAAATTTTCAGAACTTTATAAACAAAAATATATTTCAATGGTAAAATTTTTAAATCCAAAAAAAGCGGACGCGAATGGACTGTCTTTCCTTTATTTAATATTAACCTTACTGCATGTTTTTGTTGAACATATATTGCATTCAGATAAGTATCGTATGTACTGCCCCAAAAGATAATTCCATAATCAATTCTGCTCTGTATCAATGAAAAATATAGCATACGCATAACTCTTTCATTACATAACTTCCTAAGAAAATAAAAATACCTTAAAATATTATTAATTTTGTTTTTTAAATGATTTATGTGAATTTTCCAATTAACCTCGTTATCAACAAAAAATTCCTAAATACTTTATATGCGTTACTCTATCAACTACAGCACAACTATTCCCAATACATACAGTTTGAACAACTAGACACTTAGCACATTTTTAATAAACTTGAATTTCGAAGTTAATATCTTTTTTGAGGCTGAAATTTATATATTTAGTTTTTTCTACACTCAGCAGCATGTGATTCATAGTAAACCACCACTGAAGTGCTTCAAAATCATTTTCCATACTGGACCTTATACTGTTCCAACTAGATTCTGAATAGCAGAGAGCTGTGTCGTCAGCAAAAGAAGTTATTTTTCCTTGTAAACTACCATTGCATAAGTCATTTATGTAGACAATGAATAATATTGCTCCCAGGACAGATCCTTGGGGTACACCTTGCTTTATTATTCCAGAGTCACTTAATACAGAATTAACTCTTACACATTGCTTCCTATCTTCCAAGTAACTCTGAAACCATTTGTATGCAATTCTACGCACTCCACATTGATGTAATTTATCCAATAAAATTTTATGATTCACAGTGTCAAAAGCTTTTGTTATATCGAGGAAAAGACCACTAATACATTTACCCTCATTCAAACCATCATTCACATCTGTCATGAAATGCAACAGTGCATTCTCTGTATTCATACCAGATCTAAATCCAAATTGATTATTACTAAAAAAATCAGTCATTTCAAAAAATTTTAACAATTTTTGTTTCATTAGTTTTTCAAAAATTTTTGAGAAGCATGAAAGCAAAGATATAGGACGATAATTACTGCTGTTCAAATCAGAACCTTTTTTAAATATTGGTATTACTATTGCATTTTTTAACTGCGTTTGGAAAAGACTCCACTGTTGAAACTCAAATTAATTATGTACAACAAGACATCCATGATTTTGGGATAGATATTCTTAATCGTGAAGGAACTAATTCCATCCAGACCCGGTGAAGTATTATTTTCAAGTGATTTAATAACGCTCACCAGCTCATGTGGTAGAACTGAATCAATAAAAATTTAATTTACTTGGTATACTTTTGTAAAGGAATTTTTATAATGCAGTAGAGGAAAATTTTTTAATTGAGGATCGTTTAAGTTTAGTTTACTCACTATATTTAAAAAGTAATCATTAAAATAGTTTGCAACAGAAAATGGATCAGAAATCAATGTGTGATTTATGTCTAGTGTTATAGTCTGTTTGATTTGTTTAGCTTGACCAGTCACTTCTTTCAAAACTTTCCAAGTGCCCTTGGAATTTCTATTGCAATTTTCAAACTTTCGTTTATAAAAATTATTTTTTTGTTCTTTTATGTATGTATGAAGTCTATTTCTAAATTTTAAGTAATATAGTTTCAATTTGGTATTGTTTGGGTGGTTCTTAACCAGTTTAAAAATATGGTTCCTTCTCTTAATTTTTGAACAAATAAAATTAGTAATCCACGGTTTCTTTAATTTATATTGATTTATCTGTCGTAATTCCACTCTACTTTGTATTAAGAAACTTTGTAAAGTTCCCACAAACTCATCAAACGCCAAAGACGCATTTGCCTGATTATAGACAAGAGACCAGTCTGCGCTATCCAACAGCTGATCGAGCCGAGTGTAATCAGTGCGGTAGCGGGGTGAGGACAGCAAAGGCTTGCCACCCTCTCCCCGCGCACCGCACACCTGCACGCTCACACAGACCATGGAGTGGTCTGTGATGTCCGCGTGCATCACAGACGCGTCTACAATAATCCTGTTTTTTACTGGATACTCTCATATAAGCATGATCGATGCAACTTTCAGACTGTTCTGTAATTCGTGTTGGCTCCCGTATTAAACTCTCAAACCCGTTTACAGCCATCAGAGTTTTTATAACTATCTACAGACGCACAGACATTGTCCAATAAATTTATATTAATGTCTCCAATAAGTAAAAAGTTTGCCATATTTTTAAAATTACAATTTGACTTATTAAATTGGTTCCTCAACTCATCGATGAAAATATCAGCTGCATTAAACACAAACCTATATACAGCAAGTAAATAAAATGTTTCTTTACAAAAAACAAAAGATATCAATAACGCATCTGCCGATTGTAACTCAAATAGGATACAATTTACATTGTTGATTAAATCGTTAATATAAACCGCCACACCTCCAGCTCTATAATTATCATTACATTGAGTTATTAAATTATAATTTGGTATTTTATAAAATTCAACTTCGTTTGTACTTATCCATGTTTCTGATAAGATGATAATATCAGGAAAGATACAATTTGCCTGTAATTCAGAAATAAAAATATCAAAATTCTGTCTCATACTTCTAACATTTTGATGAACAACTAAAATTTTATCGTTCATTAACTGAAGAAAACAATAAAAAAAGACATTTTTTATCTATACATTTTAAGAAAAATTAAATTAAAACAAAACTCATAGTTATAATTGCTACATAAAATCTATAAAGTAATAATTAAGTATTTCACAAACACTTATCTATAACTGTATCAAAATATACATGTCATAAATCCTTGCACATTATCATACTGTTCAATTAAGCAGTTTAATGAAAATTTTATTATTTATTTACAAAAATCTACACAATCTTTTAATATGATTGCATTATACTTTATTATAAGATAAAAATAATTCATATTTCTATATAAAATATTTGTTAAGTGTTATGCAAATACATATGAATAAATATATAGCCAAAATAAATATTTGTTCCACATATAGTAATGTAAAAATATATATAAACAAAAAATTATATACAAAGAATAAATACAAATTATAAGTATACTTCTTTCGTTTTTAGGCAAATAAAAATTACAGTTTACTTAAGTCAGCTTGGCAAGTCACCTGAATTACATTGGTTCCATCGTCTTTCCTTAAGAAGATTTTGCCGCCCCTCACCCAGAGGTGCTTGAAGTTCTTTTCCTTCTTGATCTGCCGCGCCGCCCCCAGTAGCCGCCTCCTCGCCGGTGTCAGGGCCTCATTGACGTACACCATTTGGTCCATGGGCATGTTCATGTGTCGGGTAGGGTCCAATAAGCAGACCCGGTTTTTTATATCGAAGAATATAATCATCGATACCTAATATTCGCATATCGAATCATAGACTATCAATCGATATAAAAGTAATAACAATCATATGTTTAAATTAAAATGTGAATTTAATGATAACAAATAATAAATGAACATAACCAAAATCAGGGAAACTCATAACTTTAACTAAATGAAACAGAACTAAAACGTTTTTACTAAAGTTGTGTCCACCATTACCTTCTTTTTTGTATCTGAAGACGACCATGTTAGCTCCTCTGACAGTTACATTTGTTATCTTTCCACAAATATCACATAATGGATTCTTAGGTACTAACCCAACATCCTGAAGCCATAAAAAACATATTTTATCGTCTTTTAAAGCAATTTCGTGAAGCTTCCTAAGATTTACGGCCATTTTAATACACAATGTTACTTATGTGAAATTTAAAATATTACCTTAATTGTATTATTTGAAAGTGTTTACAGCTGTTCATATAGATTATTTAAGTTGTTAAAAATAATTCATCAGTATCAATTGATTATATCGATGGTTATGATTAAGTAATATCGTTTGCCAATTTCGATATAAAAAACCGGGTCCGCTTATTGGACCCTACCCCATGTGTCTGGTAGATAGGTTTCGCTTGACACGACGCTTCCTCATGAACTCCTCCTTGTCCATGCGCCTAACAAACTTGACAATGATGCCAGGCGGGGGGCCGCTGTGACCGACTTTGCTACCAAGACGATGACAGGCGTCAATCATGGAGTCCGTAATGGTTAAGTCCAGAGCTTTTCCCACTTCCTTCACAACGCTGACGACGTCTTCGTTTGGCTGCACCGGAATTCCCTGTATTTCTATGGTATTTGCCCTGGAGTATTGTTCCATATCATCAATCCTCTGTTCAAGATCAGCGACCTTCTTATTTAAACTTTTGTTTTCTTGCATCAATTCATCAATTATTTTTAAGCATTTTTCCATAGACAAATTTTGCTGCTTCATAGTTTTTGTATTTTCTTCAATTTTTTCAGTTAAGAATTCATAGGATTTGTTAAAAAATTTTTCTTGGGTTTTTTGGCCTTCAGCTATGTCCTCGATTTTTTTCATTATATCTTTGAGTGAAAGTTTCCCTTCCTGAGCTGCGGAGTCAAAACCTCAAGCTCTTCTCTTTTCTTCGTGTTTTCACTACACGGCTGACACCTCCAAGTTAGTCCATCGGCGGTGATGCAGTCGAGATCAGCCTTGTTCATCGCCCGCATGCAGGTTCCATGAAACTCTTTGGAACAATCATTACATACAAGCTTGAGTTGTTTCGAAGTGATAGACTTTGTACAAACATCACAATTGGCCATTTTTAATATATAGAAAAGGTATTTTAAATTTGAAATAAGTAAAATTTAGATTGACCAAACTGCCAAGATAAAAACCCACAAAACAGAAGCACAAATTTATAATGAAAAACACACGAGCTCAACGCGAACTTAAAACGCTGTATAGATTAGGCCGGAGCACTATCGCTTGTCGATCCGTCTTATCTGAGCGCTGACTCATTACTAAACCTACATTTATTTGAAAATGACCCAGGAAAGACTTTAAGGGCTATCCACCTTATTAATAGAACAAGACAGCCTAAATCTTAAATCAAGTGAACTAGTCTTATCCTTTCCCAAAAATGAAACTAACGGAGAATGAAAATGATAAATACATTTTATGTACTAAATAAAATTTGTCTTCTGAATTATTGAAGACTTGTTTTTATTTGTTTTAAGTTCCTACTTGAAATAAGATACAAAAACGTGAAATATCTTTTTGTACCGATAATTAAAGTCTTGTTATATTTAAAAAATTCCATGGAACTGTTTTTGTTGTAGAGTGTCTCTTTGGAGGGAAAAGTGTAGCAATTAATTGAGTTGGAGGTGGGGGCTGCAAAAGGATATTTTGTGTAGAGCACCAGCATAGCTTGTACCGGCCTTGGTCATCATTACTCACTCTCACTCGCACAGTGATGGCTGTTTGCTACTAATCGAAAGGCCACATCTTAAAACTTCATAGTTTATATAGTATTACGTTCTTAACATAGATGTAGGTAATTTTTATATTCTACTGATAAATGGCTGTTCAGATTAAACAAAGTCCATATTAATGGTCTCATTTAGCTTTATTTGTAATAAACCAACTAATTGCTTAGTACAGGTAGTTGTATAAAGCTGAACATGTGTTTTGCACTATTATTGGGCAGTTTATCCTTGTTTACGCACTTAAATTGTTATTATTTTACTGATTTTGTCACTAATACGTTTACCTTTTATGTTTACAGAAAACTGAATATGTTAAGTACACGGTTACTTCATGGCGCTGGTGCATTATCTTCAATTTTACACAGTCCACGAACAATAAAATGTAGCAGTAAGGTAACAATCACAATATTGTACTATTTATCAAAGTTTACTCAGGTTAAAAGATCAATAATTATTAAAACATTTTTCAGGTTTTAGCAGCATGAAGAAAATGGCTCCTGCTGGACCAGGACATTACTATAATCAGTCAATAATAATAAGTTTGTATCAGAACTGTGTTATTTTTAGTGGTTGCATAGAGTGAAAAAATCGCCTTAAGGCTTTACAGTAATGAGTTATTTGTAATTTGTTGTACTTTGGAAACATGTTATTAACAAAACCCAAACCAAAAAATTCATTTCATTTCAATTCAATGAAATTAAATGATTGATTGTTTACAAGGGTGGTGTAGATGACTTGTGTCTGGACTGCTACAGTTATTTTACTACAAAATAATATGATTGACTAGATCATTTGTATCAGCTGATTGTTTCACCATTATAGTACATGAAGTTGGGTGCTCTTTAGAATGGCTTAGGTTTACATTGTATTTATGGAATTAAAATATCACTGGTTTGTCAGCAAAAATTATAGTACAAGTCTAAAAACTGTTTATACATGGTGAGTCTGACCACCCGTGCAGTATTTCCACACTTTTTCTATCTCTTTTCTCCATAATTTGGCCTCTCCGAATCCGTTAAAATTATTTTCAATTTTGAAAAATGCCCCTAAAGAGCCCAATTTGGGGGTAGGGTGCTTTTTGAGGAATTTTAAAATGTAAACATGGGTCGTGTGATACATCAATTTAAAGGTCTAATTACACCGAACATTTTGGTGCAAACAAAAATTAATTATCTTTAACAGTATGTACAGGGTGTACCAAAACGTTTTGAAATAGGACTTTAACCCTTTGCACTCGAATGGCCAGCAGTGCTGGCCACTAATGGCGCTATGTCAGCTTGTGACAGTTTTCCTAGCGCCATGACGCTCAGGTCGAACGGCCAGCGCTGCTGGCCATGGCGGATTCCGTGCCAGCTTGACCTTCTTTTAGCCATGCTTGCTCCACCAGCTTGTTTACTATTTATTGTTACAATCTGGAAATGTAACAGGGACTGGGGTTTTTTAAAGATTTAAAAAGCCATATAGTTTTAAATGCCAATGATGTTGTATTTTGTTGGTAGCTTACAAAATTACAAAACCAATTTCATTGTTAGTTTGTCAAATAACAAAAAACCATAATAAAATACTAAGCAATAAATGTAGACAAAAAAATGTGGTTACTATAGCTACTATTTACAACAATGTTTTTTTGCATGATAATAAACTGAAATATCAATGGAAATGCATTTTAAAGAAAGATTGTTAAAATTATGAAAACAATAACAAAAAAAGTGAGCTAAATAATGAAATAAATAATAAAATACTTAACATTAAATAAAGACATACATGAATCCTACTATTTACAAGAATGGATTTTCTTAAGAAACTAGTGTGAAATACCAATGAAGTAGTAAATTTATTTAAATATTATTACAATACGATAAAATAACCATTGAAGTTTACTTATTAATGGAAAACATACTAATACTAAATTAATTAATAATAAATGTAGACAAAAATAACAACTGTTACTATAAGCTAATATTTCAATAATTGTTTTTTTTCTTTATGAAACTAGGCTTTAAAGTCATTCAGCGTATGGTATTTTTCAAAACACAGTCCAGCACACAGTCCTGGCTGATTGGTACACATGTCTTGCAAACAAATTTGCTCCTTTTCCCCGGACTCCCCCTGCACCGCGGTCACTACAGACAACACAGTCTTTTGTTTTTCTATCATCAAGTGGGTGCATAAGATGAAGTTTTTCCATTCAATCTCTGGTCATCTGTCATACTAGATTGCCGGGCTCTTTTATGAACATTCCTTACATTCCCTACCAATTGTTTCACAAGCTTTTTCCTGAAGTTCCTTTGTCTTATTTTCTTGTTGTGGGGTTGCTGTGAGTTGAATAATATAAATGCATTTACAATGGCTGTCTCAAAAAGCCAAAAAAAAACTTTCCTCCACCACTTCAAAGATTTTCTTACGAAAGGGTAAGAGGATATGTAGTGGTCTGCTGTATCAACACCTCCCATATTGTCGTTGTACCTACAGACTACAGTTTGGTTTTATTACATTTTCTACAACACCTTTTTTTTTTAATCTTCTCACGGTCTCCACCGAGTGTCCGTAATAACTTGAGAGCATTGTCACTTCGTTGGTATCTCTCCAAATCAAAGCATTATACTTATTGTCTTTTCTGAAACTTTTTATTTGGCCCCGTTTTTAGCTTGAGAGGCTTGAATGCCGGTTGTGTTTGTTCGGACCTGTTTTTTTGTTCTTTCTGATTGGTCTTATTTGTTGAGGTTTAATCTTGTCCTGTTTCTCATTACAGTTCCAGTAATATGGACCTTTCATGTCGTACAGAGCCTCTGCCAAGTCAACATTTGTGTAAAAAACGGTCGGTGAAATGTGCATTCCTTCAATGCTACCATAATCATCTTGCAGTTTCTTTACCAGGTGTAAAACTATTCTGCTAGTAACCCCTAGATCTTGACGATCCATGTTCTGAGTTGTTGGTTTTCCCAAAAATAGGGTTCTATTGCACAAATATATCCAGTGCTGGACTCGGAGGCTACAAAAAAACCTTAATTCCCCATCGAATAGGTTTGTCCTTGTTATAAACTTTAAAAAACAATTTTGCCTTTAAATCCTACTGTACTTTCATCTACACTAATGTTTTGTGTAGGAACATAGTACTGTCTAAACTTTTTGTCCAGATATTGGACAACTCTCCGTACTTTACCTGAGCGTGATAAAATACCTCCCGGAGGCCCATTGTGAGGTGGGCCTACATGCAGGGACCAAAAGATTTGTAAAAATCTTTGTTTTGACATAATGCTTTTTAAAAAAAGGTTGGTAGTCAACTTCTTCATTAGAGAAATAGTCTTCTATCTCGGGTTTTGGGTTCAAACCCATGTTTATTAATAAGCCTAAAAAAGCCTTCATTTCTTCTACAGTTATTGGTTGCCATGACCACCACATAGAACGCTTCCTCAATGGAGTATTTTTTTGTATTTTTTTCAATTGCGTATCTGTTGGTTTCATTGATAATCTCTGTTATTAGGGTATCTGTAAAAAAACAACTCTAAAAACTCAAGTTCTGTCTGTGGCACTGGACCTCTAGGGGGCTTAAACCCACTGTCATTTGAATAAACAAATTTAGATAAACTTACGTCCGTGTCAGACCACTCTATCCAACCAGCGTCATCAGCTATAGGCGTATTTTCTTCTACCTCTTTGAGTGTTGTTTTGAAGAAACAGTAAGTTGTCCATTTTCACTTTGGTCTAGTGATAAATCATTTTCATCGATTTCTTCGGCATCTATATCTAATTCTAACTCAGTTTCAATCTGTTGTTCAAATTCTTCAACTATCTCAGTCTCAGAAACCAATGTCACTTTCATGCTCACTGTCTACCACAGAGTCACTGTCTAACCTATCTAGTTCATTTCTAATTTTATCAGAGTTATCACAATACTGGTTATCCATTTTACACAGAAAAAGACAATGAACAGGTTAATATAAAAATACTATACACTATATACCCACAATAATAAACATAAAACTGAAAACTATAAACAGGAAAACACAATACGAGTATTGCACAATCAGGAGCACAAATAAACTGTGAATATGGCGTTTTACAATGCTACAAAACTTTGCAAAAACAAATTTTTAACAGTTCTACATTTATCCAGTAGGTTTTCACCACTAATCAAACATCGTATTTACACTGTATTATTAGATTTACAAAAGTTATAAAAAAAGGCACATATTGGTCACCTATGCTGACCATTCGACCTGTTGAGGATTTTAGTAGTGGCCAGCAGAGCTGGCCATTCGACCTGACCGTCAAGGCGCTATGAATACTGAGACAAGCTGACACAACGCCATTAGTGGCCAGCGCTGCTGGCCATTCGAGCTGACGGTAACTATTCTAAAAACGACCATTCGAGTGCAAAGGGTTAAAATAAAGTACTGTGTTACCCTACCTAAAATACGGAACAACACCAGAATTTTTTTCCTAACTTGCTATTGACCTATTTTTTAATGAAATATGTTGTACGGGCATTTTTCACTGGATTTTCTAAATTTCAAAAATATTCAAAATTTAAGAATACAAAAAATTCTAACACTCAAAATTCTTAAATAGCAACATATAATAAATTTTATATCAAATAAGGTCTTTTTAAAACAAACATTTTTTGTATTTAACTTTTTTTCCTATCTCTTACTGTTTCAAAAGGGCAGCCGAAAAACTGAATTACGTATGTCTGTTTACAAAATATAACAAATTATTTATACAATTTATACAACAGTATAAATGAAGAACACAATAATATAATGTAAACATTTATAAAAGAAGCTTTCCGAGATTAACTATAACTTTGAGTTAAAGATTTGCAGCCTTAACCATTACAGTTGCAGAAGAGGCGTAATCCAATAGATGTTCTTTGTATTAAATATGTCAGTTATCTGAAGTGACAAATACATGCTACTTTCAACAGACTTAGCTTCAGCTGCCAGGCCAAGCCTTGTTAAAGCTTGGGAATAATGCATAATGGATATTGACTGATTTAAAAACACAAATATAATGGACTTTCCTTGTTTTGTTGATTATAACACATAAAAACATGATGTGACTCATCAGCAAAAACATTAAACTGTTATAAGTATAAAATCTCAAACTCTTTTATTAAATAGGAAGAAATAGTCCAAAATGTCAAAAGGATATATGAAACCAACATTGAGCCTTTTAATTGAAGTTGATTGAAATGTTTCAGGTATTGTTGACTTCATATTTGGGTCTTAGAACGGCTGCCAGGTTTGCTTTGCCGCAACACTGTGGTTGCCTTACAACCTCCTTAGCCAAACATGGGACAAAGGTATGAACCGTATTTATTTTTGTAAAACTTTAAATCAGTTTTTTAATTGTGCTATTGCTAATCTATGAGTGTGTAGTACAACAGCAGTTGTAAAGGAAGTGAGGTAAATTGGTAGAGAAAAATTAGTTTAAATTAAAATCTAAATTTTGTTCTATGCAATATTATATTCTTTGTACTCTACTTTGCTATAATTCAACAGATTGCAGGAGTGACCCATGTTCAGTTATCCTTCTGTCTTCTTTTGTGGACATTTTTAATAAGTCCCTTTGTTTATTCACACATTAAATGGCACAGGTCTCTCTATCATCTGATTTACCTAACTTTTGCTACCCATGTTACAAACATTTTTTCTATTTATTTTGTACTGTGTTTTGTACTCACATGGTTAAAAATTTAAAAAAAACAGATTGGTTAAAAAGGAAAAATTCAGATGGGTATTTCAAATTTTTGTTAGTTTTATTCTTTCCTAGTTTTTAATAAAAAACTAGGAAAGAAAAGAGATAAGATTATCATGTCAAAATGTAATTCATAAACAAATTAAATGGCCACATTTAATTGTAATTCGTACTATATCCAAACAGCATGATGTAAAAAATTATTGATAAAACTAGCTGTTACACGCGGCTTCGCATGGAATATTTAGAACCGAAGTCCTTATATTACGAAGTAAAAGCAATTATGATGTAATATGATGGAAGTCACATAAAAAATTTTAAACGTAAGTAGGCATACATCATGTAGATATTATTTAAGTTCATGGTAAATAGTATCAGAGTTTAACTTAATTATTATTTCATGTTTGGAACGTGTAGGAGCATTTCTGATTCTAATTAATTATATACATAACGTCACAGCTGAATCTGCCTTGTCATTCATCCCAATCAAGAAAACACAAATCTTGGATCACACAGGTTTCAGAAACTTACTTCGGTTAAAAAGCGTATATTTCCAGCCCTTGTCATGTATTTTAGGTCTAAGATATTTCCAGTACCATAGTAGAGTTTGCCTTGTTGTTCTGACGAAGAAAAAATATATATACTTACATAGGACCGAGATGCCTACTTCGGTTAAAAGTGCATACTTAAGACCGTTTAAATTCACTTACGTACTATGTCACAGTTTAGCTTGCCATATTGCCTCGATCAAAATACTATATACGTTAGATTATCTAGTACTTGGAAATCTATTTTGGTCAAAATCGTGTTGGCATAGTTGAGTTTGCCTTGTCCTGATGAAGAAAATATACACACATAAGTAGGACCAAGAAGCCTATTATGGCATAGAAGTCCTACCTACTTCCGATGTACTTTCTGTATAAGGGGAAATCCTTATTAAAGTTATGCACAATCCAAAATAATCATTATTAAAGTTTTGTGTCATATAAGTCTTGTTTTTTTGGACTTTAGTTAGGAAAGAATAAATCGTTGAGGCATGTTAGTATTCATTTCTCTATTTTTTCATAAGTCATTGTTAAAATGTAATATCATAATGTTAAGGAAGCCCACCAGTTTAAAGTAACTTATGTGAATAGATTCATAACTTTGTTCATTAAGGTTAGTTTTATAACAGTATTAATGGATTAGATGATTTTAATTCGTCACTGGCGCAATCTGGTGTAAAATTTATATATTAATGTTTTATTTACTATCTGCATTACACTACCGATCAAGCACTGTTTACTTACTATTGATAACATTTTAATGTAAACAGATTTTTTTGAAAGTTTGTCGAACTATAGCTGTCAACAGCTGTTTAGTGCCAGTTTAATTGGAATTATGAAACGTAAAAACTACAATTTTTTCTGAATTCCAAAATGTTTCAGGTAACTTATATTAACTTTTTCTTCCTCGGATTTCAATGGACATTTTACAAAAAGAATTAACTGAATTGGTCCAGCCGTTATAGAAATTAGCGTTTACCAACACATTTCGTCATTCATTTTTATTTATAAGATATATGGTTGCTTAGATATTGTCGAGGAGGGCAGTTACTCTAGCAGCTGAAGCAACGCAGACATTGCCTAGAACACAGAAGATTGTGGGGTACTGGCTCGCAGGTTGTGGTGGCATGGTCTTCTGCGCTGTTATATTGGGTAAAAAAATTTAAAAGATGTCTTATTTCACCTGGTGAAGTTACATATAAGTAAAAGTTAATGTGGGATGTTCTGTTGAACTCTTAACTTGTTGTACAATTCTTTCTGCAGTGCAAAACGCGTTTCATCCTTTTTGCAAGAGTCTTTTTTTTATAAAACATATCAATATTGTTTTAAAAGGCTTATCGTGTAAATTAATTATCTATGATAAAAGTATTTAAATGTTTACTTTCTACTTAGCTGTATATGACGGTTGCTTATAAGAAAAACCGTTTTTAATAGAGAAAGAAAAACTATCTATTAACTCTAGAAGTGGAAAGGCACCGGATGTACGGCTGGGTCGGCCCTCGTCTAAGTGGCAGCGCCGGAATTCCGGCCCGATTACGTTGCGTCGCATTACGTTATTTTTGAAGGAGTAAATATTATCTGATTGTGATAAAAATAATATATTTGGAAAGATGAAGAATCATACTTTACAATAATAATGTATTTTATTAGGTTTTATACTATTTATAGATAACCTCTATGGATATATATAAACAGTTGTGCAGCAGACATCTGGCCCGCCCGCAGATTTGTTTACTTTCTGGTGTTGTTCTAAGTCCATAGTTTCGAGTTTATTTCAGCTAGTTATTACTTATAAGCTAAATTAATATTACACATATATTAGTTGGCCTAAAACACTGTGCCACTACAGAGAATTTACAATGCCACCTCTAGGGTTAATCTAAATATTGTATCAGAGACCAAAAATGAACTTTGTTCATTTTTGTTAAGCCATAGCACCAGCTTTTGGATTCCTATGTGTTACACCAATCAGTAATTTTATTTTCTATATATAATCACTTTCCAGACATTCCCTTCAAATAATCCCTTCAAAACATTCCCACCAAACGTTTTGGAAAAAGATGAAATTTTAACTGTACTGTTAGGACTATAGATGGTCCATCAATTCACAAGTATTAGAATAGTTGTCCAGGTGCGTTGTCTCACGACAGTTGTTCAGTTGCTTTGTTATTGCTGCAATGTGAGAATTAGCATTAATTTAAAGCAGAAAGATGCCTACTAATGTTTTGAATGACACCTTAATAGGTTTCACAATAACTGCTCAGAATTTGTTTTCAATTCTATTAGTAGAAAGTCTGTCATTCTTCCAATCATAAAAAACTATGACCATGATTTTGCATTTTGAATTTTCGAGGATTTGTTGGAGAGTTAGCATGATGACTCTCATAGTTTTTTTTCTTTAGTCTCTGGAGTGTAATACACAGTCCACGTTCATTACTTGTCATTTTTCTACAAAAGGAACAAAGAATTTCCAAACGCTTTGTCTGGTGTTCTTCTGTCAACAGTGTTGGCACCCATTTTGCTGTAGTAAACTTTTTCAGTAACAACAGCAGGAATTTGAAGTGTAATGATGGAATAATTGAGGACTGATCAAGAGTAGGTGACCATGTCATATGATTGCCTGTGCAGACTTGATGAACATTATATTCTTTGAAAATTACCCTCATATTACAGTGCAGAAACAATGCCAAAAATCCATTACAATTAATACAGCCATCTAAAAAAATATAATTAACATATATTTTGTATGTAATTTATTCTCAAAGTTTTAATTTGTAAAAATAAAATGAAAATTAAGTTTTATGCCATTAACCCTTTGGCTGCCATGCTATATTTGTATTTTATGTATAAAGTCTGCCAGGCAGTTTAAGTTACCTGTATCTGAAGACTGCCAAGCCAAACTACCATATGCCTACCTGTACTGCCAGGCTTAAAATGAGCATTTCGCATAGGTAAACCAAAAACGATAATAACTTTCTTTTTTAACTAGCTAGGATCATGATTTGTGTTTTGTTTTGAACGTAATGAAATTTACTATAACTTATATAACTTTTAAAACCACTTCAAATTAATTAAACTATTTAAATAAATAAATTAATTAATTAAATTTAAAAAATGTTCAAAAAAGTTTTTTTTATTGCAAAACACCTTATAATAATACTATAATGGGAGAAAATAAATGTTTGTTTTATGTTTAAAAATGTCATTGAGAGTCAATGTTCAAAAAATTACAAAACAAATTTTGGAAAATAAAGTTATAATGATTATAACACTGAATCAGCGCGGCAACGCAAATTTTTTCATATTTTCATAATTTTATCAATGTGGTTCCAAATACTTGCTTCAATTGGTAAACATTACTAGTCTTACACTAAATTCTATTTTTGATGTTGTTATTGGAAGAAAATTAAACTAATAAATAGGTTTTATAGTTACAAAGAGCCTTTAAAGTTAGAAAATAAATTATAATATTATACTTACAAATGAAGTTGGATACAGAAGATTGAAGAGAAACAATGGCAATAAAAATTGGGTACTTTGGGATTATACCGACCGCATCAGTATGAAGAACACAAAAATATAAATTTATAGAAACAAACCTGATAGAACGAAAAAACAACTCTTTAATTATAAAATTACAAACTTACAACGATTATCAATGGGGTCAGATTCCGTTATATGCCCCCAACGCTTAAACCTTTTTCAATTAACTTAGAACGTTGTAAAACGATGTAGTTGAGTAACAGAACTAACATTCCATCAATCAACAAGCATTTCCAGGTATTGTGATCGGATTTTTTGTCGCTGTTATCTTATCTTATCTTTCTCGAGAATCCCGATTACGGCAGGCCGCGCGGCGGGACTCTGCAATCACGTTATCTACTAGACCGCTCGACTTTGACCTCTGTCTGAGGTTGGGGAGGGGTTTGCGATAAGACAATTCCTGTTTTATATTGAAGAAATATTGTTCTACACTAATCTAGTAATCAGTAGAAGCAAAATGTCAAATAACGATTCATGTCTGGTTGTACCAACAGCCACACAATTACGTCGTTCTTCTACATGGCGTACTATATAAAGTAAGATTTTCGTAATAACTGATATTTTATGAAATAAAGACACTCTTTAGCTATTATTTTTATGTTATAAGAATTACATTGGTGGTTAAATAGCTGCGCTATAAGCAAAAAGGAAGAGGCCGATAAAATCGGCCGCTGGCAGTTTTCAAATAATTTTACTCTGCCGAAAATATCGGCCAGTCTTAACCGGCCGAAAATATCGGCCGCTGGCAGTTTTCAGCTAGTCTTACCCGGCCGAAAATATCGGCCGCTGGCAGCCAAAGGGTTAAAGAAAAACTGTCAAAATCAGCAAAATAAATACAATTAAATCATTTTTATCGGGTCAATATACATACATTGTACATTAACACATCAGGCAATAGAGCAAAGATTATTCATGTAAAATATATAACTGCTTCATTTTTTGGCAATGAATTATGTATTTTAACACAAAGACTATGGGGTCTCTTAGTAGATGTTTTACTCACATGCTTTAGTAATATTAAATGCTGGTTATTTCTTGTAGGATATGAATGAGTATTTGCACGTGTTGTAGAAGTTCTTCATCACAAACATACAGCTCTTAAACCCCAACAATCTGACAAAAGTCGTTATGTTGATAGATTTCAAAATAGATTTGCATGATTCATGGTTAAGTTGCATAATGGCTTAACCCTATAAGTGGCAGTCATTTGTGGTCTCAGTGGCAGGCCGTTTTTGGGTAAATTGCCTTGATCGTTAAACTTATTTTTAGAAAATATTATCTAAGTGATAACCTAGCAACATTATATATTTTTGTTTTCCTTATGAACTATAGAATAAGAATAAATATAATATTTGGTGCCTTACCATTATTTTCAGATTAATATCATTGTAGATGTGTAAAAAATCTTTTTTAGAAAAAATAAGTTTTAAGTTCTACTGTCCGTCACTTTGAAACTACTGGAGCTACAAAATAATGTCAAATTTACAGAATATACACAATTTTATTCTAAACAAATTATTTTCCTATACATTTTTTTCTATTTAAAAGAACAAAAAAGTTAGATGGGAAAAACTAAATCTATGTATAAACTGGTTTTTTTACTCCCGAGTCACTAGAAGGGGCTTGTCTTTTCCTCCCAGTAGTGTAGGGCCTATAATAGTATAATAGTGGCTTAGTTTGTCATAGCACAGCTTAGTTTGTATTCGTAAATATAAAACAGGAATTGTCTTATCGCAAACCCCTCCCCATCCTCAGACAGAGGTCAAAGTCGAGCGATCTAGTAGATAACGTGACTACAGATTCTCGCCGCCCGTTCAGCGTGCGCCGCATTCTTGTACTTTTCGTACCGAAGTGTCTGTCGAGTGCGTCGCTTTGTTGCACTTCCGTGTTTTTACTGTGTGTGTAATAGATTATGATGGGTGACACTATGAGAATTAGGGATTTACCCAGGAGCGAACAGGGGGCCATTCGTTTTTTACAAGATCATGACTAGTTGCCTACATCTAAAATATGCGTTGCGGTCGGCAGTTGCTGCTGAAGGCGGAAATCCACTAGACTCACTCATCCTTGATATTGCTGCTTTCTGGGCGTCACATGAAACCCATTAATATACCCATAATTAATAATCAATGTAAGTTTGTAATTGAAGAGTTGCTTTTTCGTTCTATAATGTTTTTTTTTCTATAAATTTATTTGTTTGTGTTCCTCATACTGGTGTAGTCGGTATAATCCCAAAGTACCCTAACATTTTCCATGACGAACAAATAACCTAAACATTTACCGGTAACACAAACAACGCGATAAACAATAATATACTGACAATAACAGTACGCAAAGTCGCCAAACAAAACAGTGACGAGACGAGTAGACAGCTGTTCTCTCGTCTGCCGCCAGGTCAAACGAAAACCGTCGGAATCATTTAAGCCAGCAAACATTAGTAACATGACAAACATTAGTAACATGAATACACACTATACTATATGATATGTATACGAAATTTCATGGAAAATACGATAGTTCAAACTAGGCCTAAAAATAATGGACGGTTGCGGAGCAACGGCCTTAAATGTGAAGCGATGGCTGTGGCGGCATAAATCATACATCTCAGACGGCGCTTGCCACTTAGAGGGTTAAAGATACTACTTCTGCATTCTGAAAAATCTAAGAAAAATCACCTTAGAAGGAAATTTCCAGATGTTTACCTGTACCCAAGAACAGATTCTGCGTAAGAAAAGTATACATTCTTAGTACTTCATTGCTGCAGATCTGTGGGAATTTGGCTTAACGCATAATATGTTGACCATAATCTCCTACAAATCAAGTTAACATGAAATTTCCAGTAGGGCTACGGTCTATACAAAGGTCAAGGAATTTTGTGTATAGAGTGCATTCAATTGGAGAGTCCTTTAGAGACAGAGAATTAAAAATGTTCACAGCCTTTCCTTTTATCAGGTGAAAATTATATATAATAGACAGTTTTTTATTGTTGATTCAAGATTCAAGATTCAAGATTCAAAAATTCTTTATTCGTACATAGTACAGCGTGTACATGGAATAGTGTCAATAAGTTTTTTTACAATATACTAATTAATCTATATGTCATTTAAAATTAAAATTATACAATGTAATAAAGAAATAAACAATCCAGAAGCTTATATACATGAAATACTAAAATTACATACCAGGCATTCCCAATCTACCTTCCCTCCCAAAACCTCATCAAGGGAAGTACAGAGCCAGATTTATCAAATATATTTTTAACTCTTTTTTCATTTTAATAAAATTTTGTTCATTTATTATTTTTGTTGGTAGTTTTGTTAAAAATTTATGGCCCATAAAATCAGTTCTTTTTTTGAAAAATTCTAGTTTGTGCTGAGGGACATTTCTTTTAAATCTAGTATTATAATGATGTAAAAGTTTTGTAGGTTTTGCATTTCTCTCATTTTGTTTTATATATATCACTGTCTCATATATGTATAGACTGTAAACAGTTAAAATTTTGTGTTTCTGAAAACAAATTTTTGACAGATTCAGTTTTTTTTTTAGTCTAAACATTGCTCTAAGAGCTCTCTTTTGTTGGCGTAAAAATTTTGTCTAAATTTTTTTCTTTGTCGTTGCACCATATATACTAATTCCATAGGCTAAGTGTGAATGTACTAGTGAGAAATATATAGTCCGCAATGTCTGTATACTACAAATCTGCGACATCTGTCGGAGTGCATAGATACCAGAAGACATTTTATAAATTACGTGCTCAGTGTGTTTGTTCCATGACAGATTCTCGTCAATTATGAGTCCTAAAAATTTTGTGTGTGCTCAACTTGGGATATATCATTATTATTTAAATTAATATCAAATTTGGGTGTTATTCTTGATTGTTGAGTGGAAAACGAAATGAAATTTGATTTAGTTGAATTTAAGAGTAATTGTTTGTTATCTAAATATTGTTTAACTAAATTTAGACTAATGTGAGAAGATATTTCTATATCTTCTTCTGAATTACCTGATTGGTGATGTTGGTATCATCTGCAAACAAACAAATGCCACAGTCCTGCGGAACCACCTTAGGTAGTCCATTAATGTAACAGAGGAAAAAGTAATGGGCCCAAAATGGATCCTTGAGGGACTCCGTATTTAATGGTTTCTATTTCAGACTTATATTTTCTTATAATGTGACACCTGCTCGGTTTAATTTAGATGATGTGTGTTCTATTTCCACGTATTGTTTCCTCTCTGTTAAATATGATTCAAACCATAATAATTCTCTATTTTGAATACCTAGATTGTTAAGAGAGATTAGAAGTTCTTGGTGTGAGACGCTATCAAATGCCCGTGTGAGATCCAAGAAAATTCCAATTACCTTTTTCACCCCTATCCACCGAGTTGATTATTGACTGAATAAAGTCAATGGCCAGCGGTAGTAGTGGACTTTCCCGATCTAAAGCCATGTTGTTGCTTATCTAATAATTTATTGTTTTTCTAAATAATTCACTAATTGAATATAAACTACTTTTTCAAATATTTTAGAAAACACAGGAAGAAGAGACACTGGCCTGTAACATGAGGGGTCATTTGGGTTACCTTTTTTGAAAATTGGGATTAATCTGGCAATCTTTAGTTGATTCGGAAAATAGCTTGAAATTAGAGATGAAATTTATTAAGTGGACTAATGGCTGTAAAATGAATGGAAGAGATTGTTTTATTAGTTGTATAGTAACCTCATCATTTCCAGATGATGGTTTTTATTTTCAAAAGACATGACAATTTTTTTTAAATGAGTTTCTGAAATCTGATTAAATCTAAATCTATTATTTGTTGTATGAGCATGTGGAAAATTTAGTTTGTTTTTCATTTCTAGAAGGTAAATTGGGTAATACTGTTTTATCAACTACGTTTACAAAAAACTTATTAAATATATTTCCAACCTGTATTGGATCACTTACAACTTCCTTGTTTTATATCTCTAAAAACTGTAATATTTTTTTTTACAAACTGGTTTTTTATTTATTTCTGTTTTAATTAATTGCCATGTTGATTTTGAAATGTTGCAAGAATTATTAATCTTTTGATCAAAGTATTGCTTTTTTTCAATATATATAGCATTTTTCAATTCCTAGATTGATAAAGGATGCCACTTTATTGGTGTATTTGAGAAAAAAGGATGGGTCCCAGTTTAGAGTCCTGAGGAACACCATTTATGACTTCTTCTTTTTGTAATGAGTTATGTATAGTCCAACCAGCTGAAAACTAAACTATTTGGATTCTACCTGTAAAATATGATTAAATTAGGAAATAAATGTTTTCCAAAACATTTTGTACAAATCATTTGGTTTGAGTGTCACCTATACATAGTTATGATTAATATTTTACCGTGTCAAGAGCCTGGTAAACTATATTAAAACAGATAATCAAAATCTATTGATTTTTATGGTTGTTTTAAGAGCAACTAAATGATTATTTTTATGAAAACGAGTATATTTGCAAAGAACAATTTGGATTTATAAAAGGTCTTAACACAATCAAGTCTCTAGAAAATATTGTAGAAAAGGTATTAGAAAACTTTGAAAATAAACTAATCTTCTCTGCTACCTTGATTAATTTAACAAAAGCATTCAATTGTATTTCACATATCCTACTCATTGATAAACTATGGAATTAAAAATATAGAAATCAATTTAATAAAATCATATTTAAGTGGAAGAAAACAAATGGTAACAATAAATAATGAACAATCAGATTTTAAAATTACAGAGACAGAAGTTCCACAAAGGTCAGTATTAGGCCCTTTCCTTTTTATAGTTGCTGTGAACGATTTATCATTTAACATTCCATGTCCAACTGTATTATATGCGGATGATACTACACTTTTAAACGGTGACAAAACTTTAGTTTGATAACTAAACAAAATAATTCTACGGATATGGCTCTGGAATGGTGTACATCAAATGGATTGATGGTAAATAATAGTAAAACTGAAAAAATAATTTTCTCTCTCAATTGAGAAGTAGTTCAAAGTAATAAGCCTGTTAAATTACTTGGCATTCATCTAGACAGCAGGTTAAGTTGGGGCTCACGTATTAATAGTCTGTGTAAAAAGTTATCTAGGGTTATCTACTTTTTAAGAAAACTAAAAAACGTTAACTTATCCATGTTGATTACAGCCAATGCCTTTTTTTAATTCTTATCTTCTGTATGAAATTACACTTTAGGATAATAGCAGTCATGCAGATAGAAATTTTATTTGGCAAAAGAAAGCTTTAAGGACAATTATATCTATACCAGAAAGACAGTCATGCTAGCCCATTTAAAAAAAACTTCAAACATGTATAAAATATATTCTTGTTAGTTAGTTTTTAAGGAGAATTTGTACCATTTTAAATTTAGGCAAGATATTCATACCCTCAATACAAGCAATAAATATTTACTTAATCAAGTTTCAGTAAGGTTGGAAAAATAAAAAAGTAGCCACATCTTCATGAAGATTAAATTATTTAATAAACTACCTCAGAGAGCTTTTAGTGTAGACATGCATAGATTTAAGTTAGTATTAAGTAAATGGTTAAAAATGAATGCTTTCTACTCTGTTGACAAATATATATATATTAATTATTTATTTATGCTCTTAAATATACTGTTGTCTTAGGGTAAACGGTTAAATATTGGTGCTTTTACTTTGTCTATTGCATGTACGAGGTGTGTCCAAAAAGTATGCGACCTTGACGTCTGGCAAGAACTGACGTTACTCTGCGGCGGCAACGGCAATCTGGTCCCCTTCAAAGTACTCCCCTCCACAAGCCATACCTTACTCCAACGCTCCTCCCACTTCCGGAAACACTCCTTAAATTCACTTTGCGGAATGGCTAACAGGTCCTTCTTCGCATTTTGTTCAACGTCGTTAAATCTTTTTTCCTTTCAAAGGAATTTTCAATTTCGAAAATAGCCAGAAGTCACAAGGAGCTATGTCAGGACTTTGGGGAGGCTGTCGTAGTTGGTTGATGTCGTGTTTGACCAAAAATCGCTGAATAAGATTTGAGGAATGAGCTGGCGCGTTGTCGTGGTGCAGGATCCAGTCACAGCTTGTCCACAGTTCAGGTCGTTTCCTTCGCACTGCATCTCCTAGCCGCCTTAGGACCTCAAGATAATACTCCTTATTCACTTTCTGGCCTCTTGGAGCATATTCGTGATGAACAATGCCGTCCTGGTCAAAAAACTGTCAGCATTGCTTCAAGTTTATCTTGCTTTTTTCGGCCGTTGCTCTTCGCAAGTTTTCCGTGTGAAGATTGAGCTTTTGTTTCAGGGTCGTAGCCATAAACCCATGACTCATCACCAGTAATAACTTTTTAAAATAGCCCTGGGTCACTTTTTTATCAAATCCAGATTGTCCTGTGCGATTTCAAGTCGACAGTTCTTTTGGTCAGCAGCCGAGGTACAAATTTTGCCGAAACACGGTTCATTTTTAAATCTTCATGTAAAATGTTACAAACTGACGATTTTTGGTATTCCTAAATCTTCTTCCAGCTCTTGAACAGTCAATCGACGGTTTTCATTAATTGCTGCACGAACACGTTCAACATTTTCAGCGTTTCTGGTCGTTGAAGGCCTGCCAGATCGGTCATCACTCTCCATTGAAATGCGTCCATTTTTAAACCGCCTAAACCACTCTTTTATTTGTGTATCACCCATAGACACATCACCATAAACTTTCCGTATCATAGTAATCGTCTCTGATGCTGAATGGCCAAGTTTTTGGCAAAATTTAATGCAAATGCGCTGCTCAACACGCTCAGTCATATTGAAATGCAACGCACACGCACGGCAGTACTGTACGGAACAGAGCGCTGTGACTCACTGAGTGACCGGATCGTATTAAATATCTAATATGGGAAAGAGTAGGCTCGTCCCTCCCCTCCAATAACCGGTTCGAGCCGATCGGTTACGCCGCGGACGCCTGCTGGTTGGCGGTCGGATACTTTTTGGACAGACCTTGTAAATTGCTTAATGACAATAAAATATCTTGAATCTACTTGTAAAGGCAATTGATTGCTAATTTATTTCCTTGTCTGCTGTTCTAACTTGTCAGACTTAATCTGATTAATCCGAAATCAATATTTATCAAGTATAATTTGTATTTAAAAAGTATTGGAACTAATATTTTAAATAATGGTGTTTGACTTATAACTTTGAAAGTTTTAATTCTATTAGGTTCCATTGTGACAACACACACTTGCCCCAGTGTGCCATTTTTATTGCTCAAAGTAAGTTTTGAAGCCACTTTTTGGAAGTATAAAAAGTTACTCCATTGTATTTCTACAACATTATGGAATAAGCATCATTAAGCTCAGACTTTAGAAAAGAAACAAATGATTAAGAAGAAAATCAGTGGAATAGGGAGATGTTAACATGTGTAATTTGATGTTTAGTAAACAACTAAAAGAAGTTATGATCTTTGTGCTGTGAGCTTTATCATGATGGAGTTCCTGCACTGATTCATATGTGGTCAAATTAATTAAATAATAAAAATTCTTTTTTTACATTATTTTCAAGATGTGTAAGCATGTTAAGTAACATATACTACAATATATATTACTATAGAATATATATAGTAATGTATATTCTACTGCTGGAGCTCTGAACTGGCCTCTTTGAGGAAGAGGGTCAGGGCTCTATTCAGGAGAGCCAAAACTTGGGGCACTTGGGACACCTACCACGAGGCTCTTGCACTGTACAACCGCAAGGTTCGTACGGCTGCCTGGAAGAAGCTCTGCACCGATATTGACAGTGTGCAGGGCTGTGCAAGGTTACAAAAGCTATTAGCAAAGAATCTCATCTCGCCGCTTGGTAGTCTCAAGGACGATCAAGGTGTTTACATTACTGAACCGGAAGGAGTTCTAAAAGTTATGATGGGAACACACTTCCCGGACTGTATTGTTCATGAGAGTAATCAACCACCCGACAGTGAGGGGAGACATGCGGGCCACGCCACCCATTTGCAGTGGAGTCTGGCGCACCGTATTGTGACCTTCAGAAGGATTGAATAGGCTATCAACTCCTTCAGTCCTTACA